>NC_053500.1:58154390-58396890 GCF_905171775.1 Rana temporaria | reverse complement strand
CTCTGTTCTAGAGCCACCTGTGAGTATCTAAACCTGGGATGCTGTAGTATGCAAATATTGACTTCAAGAGGGTTGGCGCAGAGCCTGGTTCTCTCCTGCCTTTCTATTATTCAGCGAGGCTACCTATCATACTAATGCATCAACAGAGAGGTTACTGATGGGATAGGCCAAGCACTCACTGCATGCTGGAAGTCAGTATTTGCATATTGGTTTATCTTGAATTAATGGACCCCTCTGTTTATGGCCATAAGTAAGGATTGCCCAAGTTGAAGATGAAGAGGATCCTGTGGAGTCTTGTTATCTGCCTAAAGACTTCAAAAATGTATTAGTAGAACTAAAAAAACATAACAGACAGCAAGGCTAAGGAAGTGTGTGTGTGAGGAGGGGGGGGGGGCGGGCGGGCGGGCGGGCGGAGGTGATTGAATGAGTGAGGTTGTAACCACTTTACCCCCCACTTTAGGTGGGGATCAGTGAGCCTACTGAAAAAAAAAAACTATATTTTTCTGTTCATTTCCTGTCCTCAATGTCAGTGGGACCATAGAGCACTTCTGTTTAGCTGAAAGATTCTTCAGAGCTTAAACCCATGTAAGTATGTATTTTTGTAAAAAGTTTCTCGCAGAAAAAAAAACACACTCCTTTGTTATTCTAAACATCAGGCATCAAATAATGCTTTGGGAGAAGAAAATTAATCTGGCAAAGGAGATGAGAAATGCAGTGGACTCAGACGCTGGCCAAGGAGAAATCCGAGCAATGAAAGCAGAAATACATCGTATGCAGGTAAACAGTGTTGAGGATGGCTCAGTTTTTTTCTGTTTTAGGCACCTTTCACAGTTGTGTTACTTGTCCTGAAACCTGGGACTGCAAAGTTGCATGACAATTCGTACCCCATGATTTCCAATGAGTACCATTCATATCTGTGCAACTTCAAGTCGCACTGACTTCAAAGTAGTCCCTGTACTACTTTGGTCTGATTTCGATGAGAGTTGAGGTCCACAGACCTCAAGTTTACATAGGCGTTCCCTGAAATCACGGCAAAATCGTGGTAACATTATGGAAAAATCGCTTGACTTTCAAGTTGCTGCCATGTGAATGGGGCCTTAGAGAGAAACAGTCCGTACTGGGCTTATCTTTTCAACAAGGACTCAAAGCAATGAATGTGACATTTTCCAAATTGTCCCCTATAGCCTACTGAATCCACATAAAGCATCAGCACAACGGTGGTTTGGAAATAGAAAGTCAACTTTTTTCGGTACAGCGGTAAAATACAGCCTGCAAAGGTCACCACATTTCAGCCTAGATGGTCTTACTCATGGTTCAGGCAACTGCATGTCCTGCCAGTCAGGGGACCGAATATAAGTTGCATGAAATTAACACAAAGTGTGTATAGTGTCCTTCAATTTGTTCTGGGCTTGTTAACATCTGTATAAAAAGAGCAAAGTGCACTATCTGTAGCAACCAATGAGGATCCTTCTTAGAGATCTGGCTTTCGTAAAATTAATTCTTGTTGGTTAGTATGTATTACGGTCATTAGCACCTTTCCCCTTGCACCATTTACTGAATAAGCCTAATAGTTTGAATTCACTTGGCTGTGGAACTTAAATGCGATTGGAACATGCCTAACATAACCTACGACTCGCCTTATGGAAAAAGCAGAAAGGCATGTGAACAGAACCATACAATAAATTAATGCTGGAATTATTATTATTTTTTTTTTATACAGCTTAGGGTGCATTCACACCACGATTTTGTCATCCTTTTTTTACTCACGATTTTTGCTTTTAAATCGTCCAAATCTGTATGGCAAAACGGATCCATTCACTGCCATTCATTAATTTAGGTCCCCAAGTGCATACGATTTGATACGATTTAAAATCGTATCAAAAAACGTGTCTGCCCACGATTTTTGGTCCTGATTTGAAATCGTATTACAATCGTGTCCGTTTTTTTTTTATATTGTGGTCAATCTAAATCGTACTAAATCGGATGACTGTGCGATAAATCGTACCCGATTTGTTATGGAGGTCCCCGCAAATTCAATAACCAGACCCTTTAGGTCTGGTATGGATATTCAGGGGAACCCCGCCGTCAATTAAAAAAAAAAAATGACGTGCGGTTCCCGGTAATATCCATAACCAGACCCTTCAGGTCTGGTATGGATATTCAGAGGAACCCCGCCGTCAATTTAAAACAAAAATGACGTGCGGTTCCCCCTAAATATCCATAACCAGACCCATTATCCGAGCACGTTGACCTGGCCGGCCGCAGAAAAGAGGGGGGGACAGAGTGCGGCCCCCCCCTCTCCTGAACCGCACCAGGCCACATGCCCTCAACATTGGGAGGGTGCTTTGGGGTGCCTTACCTGTAAAATCCTTTTCTTGGGAATACATCACGGGACACAGAGCCTTTAATTACTTAATGGGTTATGTAGTCACCCCAGGTGATTGGACACTGATAAACCCAATTAAAATTGAATTTCTCCCCTATATAACCCCTCCCAAATGGAGAGTACCTCAGTTCTGTAGCAAAGCAATAAGTGTCCCACGTTTAACTCCAAAGAGGGACGGGAGCTCTGTGTCCCATGATGTATTACCAAGAAAAGGATTTTACAGGTAAGCTGTATAAAAAAATCCTATTTTTTTGCTCATACATCACGGGAGCCTTAAATTACTTCTTTTTTTTTTTTTTTTTTTTTAAGGTTAAATTTTTTTTTTTTTTTACATTTTTGTACATACAAAACAGACAGTACAACAAACACACATCCTAGGCGAACATCGCCCGGTACATCATTTTACAAAACTTTGGTAGCTGGTACACATTGAGTATTTTCATAAAAACACACAGAGGAGGTGGGAGAAAAACAACAGAATCGTTAATTTACTCACTTAGATCTATTCAACGGGCAGAGGTATCAGCCATCACTCAAAGTTTCAAGGAGCAGGAGGTATGGTGCTCTCGGAATCAACCCAAGAGCCCCAGACCTTCAAGAATTTTTTTGGACACCCTCTGGGCTCATATGTCATCTTATACTGCGGTATAGCACGATTGATGGTGGTGAGCCAGAAGGCAATGGTAGGTAAGGATGGAGACTTCCAGTGGAAGGATATAGACTTTTTAGCATAGAACAGTACTATCCACAGAAAGGTTTGCATATTCTTAGATATAGTCTTGTCATCAATGTGGCCCAGTAAACACCTCAGAGGATTACATATATTTGGTATCTGCGTCAGCGAGCTGATGTAGCCTTAAATTACTTAATGGGATGTCCCATAGCAATGCTAAAATTGAGGGGAGAGAGACACTGATCAGAATAAGACCGCCATCATGCCAGAGGATCTATACTGCTGCCTGCAGTACACTACGCCCAAAGGCGGCATCCTCGTACCCTCTCACATCTACCTGGTAAAACTTGGAGGCCTGGTAATGCACTGTAATAGATATAAGAATATGAGGCTTGTAATTTAAATATGTAAATAGGTCAGGTTTCCAGTCCTATAACTGCATATATGGAAAAAATTGTTTGAACAAGAGAGTCAAACCGAAAGGAAGGACTATAAGGAAAACCACCTGACTAAATAATTATTCAAAAAGTAGAAAATTTTAATTTTAAATATTAATAGTACATATATTGGAAGAACTTGGTTGGATAAGGGACAATATTATTAAAAGATTGGCTGCGGTGCGGTTCACCAGCTAAAGGGTATATTGAGACCAGCAAGGCAGCCTCCACATACTAACAATAAAGAAAAAATATATACAAAACATATAAACATAAAGGCCATCCGGATATCAGATAGGGTGGAGGGATATATATTGCAGGGAAATCCCTGAATGAAGTAACCAATAAGCAAACTTATTGAAAAAGTAGAGAAAATATATTATCCCTCCAATCTCATCTGAAGCTCGAGCTGTTTAAGAAAATTAGATAAGAAAGCAGAGGAAACAGAGATAAAGGAAAGAAGAAACAATGTAGCAATTTAATAACAATCCAGGAGGGAGCAGGAATTCCTGTGTATATCCTCATGTAATTAATGTTGAATGTATTCCGCTACATATAGATTCAGACCAGGGATATTGTATCTCTGCTAGTTGATATAAGGCAACTGTAGCTGATGGATATTCACATATCTTGAGAAAAAATAAGGGACAGGAAACTACCTGTATACGTCCTTACAGAATGAAAGTGCAAAAAATGCAGCAATGCCTGGAAATGATTTGATTCCTGAGGCAGAAAGACACACATATATTTCAGAGGAATCCCTGAAAGTCCAGCATATAATTTCAGTATTTTCCAGTAAATGTGTTCTCATAGATTGTATAAGAGAAAAGCATTGATTCACAATGGGTACTTTACCAGTCCTGGAACAGTCAGGTGTTTGCTTCTGCCGTTCGTAGTTGTAGTCCACAGATGGAAAGATCGCAGCGTCTGTGTATCCAGCCAAGCTGGTTGAGACGGATTCCCCAGCCGTTTGCAATCATGTAGGGGATCTGTTCAAGTGTAGATAACACACAGACCAGCTGATGTCCTCATACTCTGAAGATATTACTTCATGTGGGTCATTCACCGTTGCAGTGATTAGCTTTATAGCTGGTTTTACTGTTGTCCCCAAAGACTCACATCCGTGGATTTGAAACAGGGGTCAAATCATGTTCTTTGTCCAGCAAATAGTTGCCTAAAGGTTTAGCTCTGCTTTCCGTTGTGTTGTATTGGTTATACAGTCTCAAACAGCTGCTTAAGCCTCATCGTGTGAGAATCACACAGACATACAAGTCTGTAAGATAGCCGGATGGTCAAAATAAAAAGATCCTCGCCGACTAGTTTCGCATGGTCAATGCATAGCTTCGTCTGGGCGTGTCGATACACATCAGGGTTTCCTCTTTATAGTGTCCTTCCCTGATTGTAATCGTTAATTAGTTGATTGAGAAAAGAGGAAAGAAAAAGAAAAAAACAAGGACAATAGTAATTGTATAGACATGTGTTTCTGATCAGCACTCGATGCCCATGCAGCAAAGTCTTTGCTAACATATTCATCTGTCCATGGAGATATAGTGCACGAAGAGAGAAAGATATATATCATGCAGTATATTGGCATAGATAATCTTCCTGTCTTATATGTGTCATTAAGTTTTTCATTGTTGAAAATGACAGGAATCAACTGACTCATAATATAGGTGTCAGTTGAATCTGTATGAAAAAGATGTGAATGATTCACAATAGATGTACCTAAATTAAATAACAGTAGCTGTCATCATGTAACATATGTTGTAGATGGGTCAGTAGAAAAGATACCGCCCATCCAATTCATTCTAACATATGTCCCGCTTTATATACGGGTGTTGTCTGACAGGGAAGATTGTCTGTAGTAGCAAAACAGTTTAGAAATTTTAATTCATTGTTTAATTCCCGCCGTACGTAGAAATCAAAAAATGATGTAGACGGGTAAACGGGAAAACTGTCCCATTCACTTCTGCATGCGTCCCATTTTGTATACGGCCACTGTCTAGCAGGGGGAATTTAAAGGTCTATGATGGTAAAAACGGTTGAAAGTTTAATTCGTTGTTTAACCCCTGCGGTACGAGAGAATTGAGACGGAATATCCACATCTTTTCCTTCTGTAGTAAAATCTGATCAAAGTCTCCTCTTCTTGGTGAGAGATTAAGAGAGAAGATTCCCTTTACTTTCATCCCACTCAGTTTGCCTTCATGGAATTGGGCAAAATGTTTAGCGAGTGGTTTCTCTGGGTTCTTCTCCTTAATCTCTCGCATATGCTCTCCCAATCTCACCCTCATTTGGCGTTTCGTTTTGCCAATGTATATTTTATTACAGGGGCACGTTAGCATATATATCACGCATGAGGAGGCACAATTGATCAGATCTTTTATGACGTAATTTTGTTTTTGGCTACTATCACTGAAGGTATCTGTTCTTTCTATGAAGGGGCAGAGTTGACAGTGTCCACAAGGGAACATACCCTTACTTCTGGGGTAGTTGGACAGCCAGTTAGTCTCTTGAGATCGCGTGAATTCAGAGTGTATAAGTATATCACCCAGATTTTTTGCCCTTTTGGCCGTCATTAGGGGTGTGGGACCAACTATTTTAGCTAGACCTGGGGTATTGGTTAGTACTGACCAGTGTTTTTCAAGTGTTCTTTTAACCACTTCCCATTGTGCCCCATATTGAGTGACCAGCCTCACTGGTCCCGATACAGTAGATTCCGGAGTTGTTTTTTTTGGGCAAATTAAGTCATTCCGTATTCGTTTCCCTGCTCTACTTTTTGCTTGCCTCAGCTGTCGATGGGAATATCCCCTTTCCCTGAAACGAAGGTACAGATCCCTGCTTTCCTTCTGGTATTCTTTGGGGTTAGAACAGTTTCTCTTAATTCTAAGGAATTGTCCTACTGGGATCCCATCTTTTAGTTTTTGAGGGTGGTAACTCTCTGCTCTCAAAAGCGTATTGGCGGCCGTTTCCTTTCTAAAGGTGCAGGTTGTCAGAGTATCACCTTCTATACTGATGTTAAGGTCGAGGAAGGAAATCGTTTTCCTGTCATGGATAAAAGTTAATTTGATGTTGCGATTATTTTTATTGAGGGCTGTCAAAAAGACCTCCAGGGAGGCACAGTCCCCTCTCCATACCAGCAGGACGTCATCAATGTACCTGAGCCAGGTATGTACCTGGCCCAGGTACATTGGATGACGGTACACCAGATCCTCCTCCCACATGCCCAGATGTAGACACGCATATGCTGGTGCCCAGGGTGCTCCCATAGAGGTGCCCCTGGTTTGTTGGTAATATTTGTTGTCAAACTGGAAGAAGTTGTTTTCCAACGCAAAAAGAAGGAGTTCCAGAATGAATTCATTCTGTGGTCCACATTGTGGATAATGTTTCTCCAAAAAATATTGCACGGCCTTCAGTCCCCATTCATGAGGTATTGAAGTATAAAGGGATTCCACGTCTATCCCCACTAGCAATACATCTTCTTCCAGTTTGATCTTAGCAATCAATGCCAGTACATCACGTGTGTCCTGGACATATGATTGGAGGTCAGTGACCATATCTTTCATCATGTTGTCTAGGTATTTCCCTATGCGTTCTAGGGGCCCTCTTATGGCTGAGACTATTGGTCTTCCTGGTGGTTTCTGTAGGGATTTGTGCACTTTGGGGATAATATAAAAAGTGGGTATATTGAAATCACTGACACTCAAGTATTCTTGCTCTTTTTTGCCCAGGAGGCCCTCCTCCTTAGCTAATCTCAATTTCTGATTAAGGGAGGACACAAGGGCAGGGAGAGGGTTACCAGACAGTTTTTTATACGTTTTTTCATCACTTAGAAGTCGATTGACTTCCTTGACATATATGTCCTCATCAAGGAGGACCACATTTCCTCCCTTGTCACTCCGTTTGATGATGAGTTTTTTGGCCGAGGTTAATTCACGTATGGCACATCTCTCGTCTGAATATAGATTATCTTTATCTTTTTTAGCCCAATCGATTTTACCTAGATCGGTGCGTATCAGGTCGAGGAAAACACTAAGCCATTTATTTTTATATAAAGGTGGCATCTTAGTTGATCTTATCCTGAGATTGGCTGATCTTTTAAATAGTGTTGCAGAATCATCCTCATCATATTGCTAATTTTCCTCCAACAAGGAGTTGAGCATTTGTAGTATTTCCTCATCATTATCAATCACATTGATGTCAGGTGTTGCTTTTTAATCTTAATATTTGTTATTATATTAATAATTATTATTATATTGTATATTTAAGATTTAATATCTCGCATATACGATATATGGTTAAAATAAGGGTTCTGTGACCAGAGTGAAAAGCTTTAACATAACACATTTATTTAGAGAAAAGATATTAGCTATCTAACATACTGCATACATATACAGTTTTAAAGTAAGGGAAATAAAAGTTAGTTTCAAATACAAGATAAGCACATCACACTAAAAGTATTAAGAAAACAAATTATGACAAAGTATATAAGTGCAGGGGAGAAGATAGATTCTGATGTTACCTTGACATCCCGGGCCCGGGAAGTTCTCATCATCTCTCTCTAATTCTATTGATGAGACCCCCTGACTTTATAATCCTGATGTCACTTCTGATTGGCTGAAATAGCCTTTTCCAAATATGGGCAACTTCCTTCTATCTTTAGGGATGAATAGGCTTGAAGTTTAAACTAATTACCTCTAGCTCGTTAGACTTCATGTCTAATCATGGAAGAGTACAGTCTTTTCCTGGTGACACCATATTGTCTACCTTTCCCACTGTGATTTCTTCCTGGCTTGCTTTGTATCTCAAAAGATGTAGTAGACTGGTTGTCACCTGCCACCTTCTCACAAAGCAATCATGCATATCAAACACGGAGAGTGCTAAATAGATATATTCAAGCCGTAACTGTCAGCCTATTTAAATTATCAGAACTTCTCCACCACCACACATATACTGTTATCATAATATATATTTATACCTATGTACAATAATGGCGATTAGACATTAACAATTCACCCAGGGCAACAGATGACCCCTTGTGGCCAGTTGAGACAGATGAGACTAGGCCACACTTTAAGTGAGTAATTGTTTATGTCTGATATCCATTAGAATGTTAAGTTTCTCCCTCTGCCATTTTTTTTAGAAGTCAGCCAAGATATATCACCATGCCCGTCATAAAAATCAATACCCCACATTGCAATATGAGAAAACCTTTTCATCCCATTTCCCTCCAGGTCCTAGTGGTGACTAAGCTAAAATCCCCATCATGTAAAAGTTCATTTAACCTTTCCTCGGTTTTCACCATATCATTACTAATTTGATTGTGGAGGTTTACTGACAAAGTATACCTTTTTACATCAACATGGGGTATGTATGTGCTAGGATCTGGGACCTCAGGGGTCCTCTCAATGATGTCAACACTGGTATGGGGTTTCTATATTTTGCCCAATAGTACTGTACTCATGTGGAATGAAGCAAAAATTTGGATAGGGTATTTGGACACGACTGACCCCCATAGAGAAATGTCTGGTGATTGGTAACGACACAGTACAGTCCATCCATGTGGTAGGTGACCCTTGTGCTTGGTGTTCTCCATTTTGACCACTTCACTGGGCAGTTAGCCTCCATTTCACGTGGAATGGTTTCTTGAGGTGGTTGGCGTGGACTTTCCAGTTGGGGGTCCCTTGCTACGTTGGCTGTGGGATCCGGGTCATTGTTTAGACCACAGACTGGGGTGTCAGTTTCAAACACATCACAACGGCATACGTATCTATTGTCTTTGACAGTGCAGCAGGCAGTGTGCGGTGCTTTCCATCGCCCTTGAACTTGAATGAGCATTTCAGGGAGGTGCAGCCTTTCCTTGTACACGTCATTCTCGAGGTATCCGAGGGAGTGTATGGACGCCATTGTGTTAAAAGTAGTCCTCTTGTGGATGGAACACGGCAGCGACATTGTGAAGGATATGTACATTAGGTCACGGTAGGTGCACAGTGACTGGCTTTTCTTGCAAGAAAATGGCCCTCTATTTGGGTGTGGTGTCACTATCCCTATGCTTCAAATTGTGGAAACTGGCAAAGGTTTGCACGTGTCTCCAAAATGTACATTCATTCCACCACTAGTATTAGTGTGAGTACAATACCATTGTGTAAGATCTGTGTCTTTTAAGATAAAATTTCCATACGCGGTGCATATCACCTCTTGGCCCATACCATCCTCTCTAGCTTTATGTTATAAACCGTAAAAAAAATTAAATAACAAAACCTTTCCTCCCCTGCAAGCCCCTCAACACCCTGCAGAACTGGTTTCAGCACTTGCCGAACCTTTTTCCTATTCACCATTTCCGATATGCCGGCGAATCGCTGTCAAATCGGCTTGGTTCCAAATTGACATGTCAGTTTCACAAAGTTATGGGTTGGATGCTAGTATGCTGTCCGTGCCCTTTACCTTTCTGGATCTGAAAATGCCCCTGTGGTTCTGCCAATGGATCCTGAGTTTGCTTGCCTGGGAGGTAATAAAAATCTACTAGCAAGGAAGAGTAAAACAAAGATACATTTGTCCGGGCACATGAGCCGAATTCGGCCATGTTCCACTGGGACAAATTAAGTACCACCTGCACATGAATAAACTTAACGTTATTAAACAATATTCCAGGGATTGAGTTTTCCGTTAGGCTACTTGGTGGTTCCTCTTGCAGTGTTGGGCATTCCAAGGAGGTTGGTTTGTAATAGGGGATTGCAGCTGTATTTTTGGACAAAGTTGTAGGAGTAGGGGTGTTAGTCTTTGGGGACACCTGCAAGGTAATTTTCCCTGGGACGTACTGAAGAGTGGATGCATGAGTGTTGCTGGACAAGAGGATGGAGATAACGAAAGAATATTTCCACTCTCCGGCATCCCTCAACCGTGTCTCTTGAATCAATAAACAATAAAGATCCGTTGTGAAAGCTCATGGCTCTGTTCTGGTAGTCCGTGATTTCCCAGCAACGCCATTCATCCAAACTAGATGATTATCAATGGGACTCCACCAATAAACTTGCTTCCCTACAGTCCCTACAATGGCCACAGACAATAAGACGGATTCCCCCTCTAGACAGTAGACCGTATTCTGGTCAACGATCATGCTGATGAGCGGTCCAGTCTTCTCTCCCTTGGTATGTTCGATCAAATGGGGCAGGATCACAATCCACATCGACTTCATGGCTCTAAAAGGGAAGAAAGCAAAACATTTTAGTTGCAGAATTTTGTGAAGGCACAAACAATGGGGCACAAAACTGAGCCCAGTAAATTCAAAGGAATTTCCCAGATCTCCCCCCCTTGTGCTCCTTGTTTGGCCAAGCAATCTGCTACGTCATTTTGTTCCCAGTATGGGGCAGTGCCTATATGACCTTTTACTTTGCACCCCCATGTTTTGACTGGCAACTTTTGCACCAATGTTGCAATATATTTCACCAGGAATACGTGTTTACGTGGAGAACCATCTGAGGACATGTACTGGTGGGTGTGCCTGAAGGGCAGATATTCTGTAAGAGCATTACAGACCCCCGCAGAATCTGTGTATAAAACAATTTCTTGATCCCCTTTCATCATTTCTAGGGCATGCGCAATCGCAGCCATCTCAGTGAATTTTGCTGATTTGACTTGACATGACCGAAAGATTGATGTTTGGGTCTTTGCATGCGGATCGATAATGTATATTCCCAATCCTGCATGTGGGGAACCCTCCACGTAAAAACATGATCCATCTGTGAAAATTGGGACTGCCTTTTCCGGGACCTTTTCATTTGCTGACAAAGGTCTAGAGAAATGTTGTGCCGCTGATTGTGGGGTGATAGCACATTCATGTGGTGTTCCTTGGAAAAGGAGGCCATGGGCAATAGTGGAACGAATATTTGTTTGTTTGACTTTAATGCCTTGATTTTGGAGCAACAGAGCCCAATGGGCCTGTCTGGCATTGAATACATTGCCATCTTCCACTCTGTCTGTGAGTAGACACTTAGTGGGCATGTGCAGAATGACTGTGTTAAGTCTTATGATGTATGTGTAGTATTTCGCTGCCCACAACGTGACAAGAAGGTGTTTTTCACATAGAGAGAACTTCCTTTCCACAGGAAATAATGCTTTAGAAGCATATAATATGGGTTTTTGTTGCCCATGGATTTCCTGTGCCAGAACAGCTGACAGGGCTGTCTCTGATATGGCAGTCTCAATGTGAAAGGGCAGTTGGTACTCTGGGTTGGCTAATACTGGCGCTTGTGCTAAAGCTTCTTTAAGCTTCTGCACTGGATTGGTGTGTTGCTCCTTTTTCCCCCAAACATACAGTGGTGCGGACTTATGCGCACCATCAGGGATGATATCCCACAAATAATTTACCACTCCTCGGAAAGATCTGAGAGTGGGCATACTCACTGTTAGAGGGAATTGTAGGATGACTTTTACCTTCTCCGTGGCTATCTTACTACCGTTTGCTGCCACTGTAATCCCCAGAAAAGACACAGATTCCTGCGACAATTGTGCGTTAATGGGGTTACACGTCTGTCCCGTTTTTCCTAGGATTCTTCGGAGTTCCTCCAATAGCCGCAAATGCTTTTCTTTGTCGCATGTGGCTATAAGCAAATTGTCATTGTACTGAAAAAGATTCTTAGTAGCAGAAAAATCAGTTAAAATATCTCTCATGGTTACATGTGAAGTACTGTGTTCATGGGATCTAATTTTGCTAATGACATCAGCCATACTCATAATGATTTGTACCGGTTGAATGGGGTATACATTGGAAATCATCTCATTCCCTTCACTATCAAACCCTAAAAATGTTTGATTTCCTTCATTGGAAGATAGGATCTGGGGAGTACCCATGCTGGGGAGCTTGTCCTTCTCCTCATTTCTGGATAGCTGGTCCCCATGGTCTGGTGAGTCCATGACAATGGGACCTTCTCGATTTTCCTGTGGCTTTGCGATTTCTCCCCTCGCCACAGGCAAAGTCGAACTAAGATCCATATCTTCCTCAATTTCAAAGGCACAGGTATTACTGTGTTCTCGTATGCTAGCCACAGCCTGTCCTTTAAATATTTCTTTGTTAGGTTCATGTAACTGATCTTGCAACACTTTGTATGCAATAGTTACATGGTCCAGTTGTGTTTCAACTTTAATTAGCATGCTTTTGTATTGTACCAGTTCTTTTTGGGCCAATTGGTACTTTTTTAAATTTTCCTCCTGTGAGGCATTAAGTATTTGATTAAGGGTAGATAAGGATTGTACTTGGCTTTTTAAAGCTGTATTCTCCTTTTCTCTTTCAGAAATTGTAATATTTTTATTACAGACTATACCTTCCAATTTCTTTATTTTAGTATGCATAGACATGCAAGCCGCATACATGCCTGCTAAGGCTAGATTTTTAAGTTTTTTGTTATTTTTGGTTGCTTTTGCTTGTTCTTCCAATACTTTAGTATCACAGGCAAAATCCTTGTTCTCATGTTTATGCGTAAACGTTGCTACAACACTTTCTAGCCAGGAATCCATTACGAACAGTATGCACAATTTGTGAGCTGAATTGAATTAATTGTGACCTTCTACTATAAAGTCATTTACAGTAAAGGAGAAAAAGGCCAAGAGAAAAACAACCAAATAACCCAAAAATACAGTTTAAAAAAAAAAATATTTTCAGCTGTCCCTAACACAGTCTTTTTTATTTTTTTATTTTTTTAGATTAGAGTGGAAACCTAATTATCCTTAACAAAGCATTGTGCCTATCTTGTCTGAATAGTAGACAAAGGAAACAATAGAAGCCCCCAAGGATCAATTAGGATGAACACCTCTAAGCTATCAATAGCAAAGGTAAATAACTGAGTGTTTACACTGTGTAACACTCAATTCAGTAAAAACTGAACTAATCCAAAAAAAATAAACCAAAAATGCTAGATATCACTTTCAGTATTAAACATCCACTGTTTTGTACTGAACTAACAATAATGAGAATGTTACTACTTGTAAAATTTCCTCATAATAAAAAAAGTCAAATAAAACTACATAAAATTAGAACCAACTCGTTTGTAGATTTGATTTCAATGTTAGTGGACATATAATTCAACTAACAAAAACTCATTGAACTTTTTGAACATCAAAGTCTAGTCAGCTTTTTCTTTTTTTTTTCAGTGTCTTTCTGCAGACAACAGAAAATAAGCACGTTTTTTTGTATATATATAAAAAAAAAACAATCCATAAAAATAAAAGCTAAAACTAATACAAAAAAAAACAAGAACAAAAAAAAAAATCTTAACAGCAAAAATTGTGTAATTTGCAAAAAAAAACAATAAACATTTATTTTTTTCCACAAAAACCAATTGACAACCCTTTCAGTGTGTCAATATACATGATATTTAAACAAAAATGTGTGATCCCATCCTTATCTCTCCCCAATACATTGACCGGTTATAATGGTACATCCGAGATTTTTTATTTTGGGATATTAATGAAACACAAAAAAAAAAAAAAAAAAAAAATAATCAAATAACCTTAGAAAATATTAACATATATTTTCCCTAGCTAGGATAGGATAAACTGACTCAGTTTGAACTCCTACTAACCTTAAAAAAAAATAACTTGTGGGTAAGCTGACTCAGCTTGAATCCCTTAATTAAAAAAAACTTGGTGTATTATCTCTCCTAATACCCACTAAAAAAAACAAAAATATTTTACTTATCTTTTCCTTAGATATTTGTTATTATTAAATACTTTCAGTCTTGTTCACAACGTCGTGGTCGCCACTGTTGCTTTTTAATCTTAATATTTGTTATTATATTAATAATTATTATTATATTGTATATTTAAGATTTAATATCTCGCATATACGATATATGGTTAAAATAAGGGTTCTGTGACCAGAGTGAAAAGCTTTAACATAACACATTTATTTAGAGAAAAGATATTAGCTATCTAACATACTGCATACATATACAGTTTTAAAGTAAGGGAAATAAAAGTTAGTTTCAAATACAAGATAAGCACATCACACTAAAAGTATTAAGAAAACAAATTATGACAAAGTATATAAGTGCAGGGGAGAAGATAGATTCTGATGTTACCTTGACATCCCGGGCCCGGGAAGTTCTCATCATCTCTCTCTAATTCTATTGATGAGACCCCCTGACTTTATAATCCTGATGTCACTTCTGATTGGCTGAAATAGCCTTTTCCAAATATGGGCAACTTCCTTCTATCTTTAGGGATGAATAGGCTTGAAGTTTAAACTAATTACCTCTAGCTCGTTAGACTTCATGTCTAATCATGGAAGAGTACAGTCTTTTCCTGGTGACACCATATTGTCTACCTTTCCCACTGTGATTTCTTCCTGGCTTGCTTTGTATCTCAAAAGATGTAGTAGACTGGTTGCCACCTTCTCACAAAGCAATCATGCATATCAAACACGGAGAGTGCTAAATAGATATATTCAAGCCGTAACTGTCAGCCTATTTAAATTATCAGAACTTCTCCACCACCACACATATACTGTTATCATAATATATATTTATACCTATGTACAATAATGGCGATTAGACATTAACAATTCACCCAGGGCAACACAGGGTTCTCACGGTCATGGTTGTATGTGTGTAGCTGTCTAAGGAAAACTTTTCGAATGAAAAGTACTATGTCCTTATAGACCACAAACTCATCCATTGTACTCATCGGAGAGAAGGACATACCTTTTTGTAGAAGGTTGATGTGCCTTGATTCCAATGGAAAGGAGGAAAGATTAATAATTTTCATGTCTACCCTGTCACCCTGTTCTCTCAGTGTCCCCTTTGGCTCTTCTGGCTTCTGGTACTTGGTCCCGTTTTCCCCGAAGTTCGTCCCCTGTCTGTTGTTGTCCTCTCGGTTGTTTGTAATTGTTTATGTCGTCTGGGTTCTGTCTGCCCCTTGGATCCGTTGCTCCCCCCGCACCCTTTTCTAAAAAAGTGACCTGTTTGGGGACATTGTCATCTTCATAGGTGTCTTGGGATGACCTGTTCCCTCTAGAGTTCTGTCGTCCCCTACGTGACCTACTCCTATTCCTACGTATTGTAAGGTCAAAGATTTCCCCCTTGTCCCAATCTTTGAGGTCACGGTGAAATTTAGACTGTTTAGTCACTTTTAGGTTATGTTGGATTCTCTCTACCTCCTTTTTGACGAGATCGTTTTGTTTTTTGAACTCTTCCGTTTCTTTAAAGGGGTCAAGATCTTGGGAGCTGTTGGTAATGGAGGTTGTGAGTTCTTCTAGCTGGAGTTTTTCCTCTTCAACTATCAGTTTCATAACGGAGATACCATGCTCAATGCAAAGTGTTTTCCATTTTTCCAGGAATCTCTCGTTATGAAGATGTTCAGCTGGTACTACTTTGTCTCTTAATCCCCTGGGTACTATTTTTTGTTCAATGTATGTCTGTAAGAAGGACACATCCCATTTCCTGTTCAGATGTTTGATCAGTAGTTTTTTATGTTCTTTAAATTTTATTTTTACCTCCTCCTCCTGACTCGCGTCAATCGTTGAGTCAGGATGGAAGGCTTGTTGAATCTCCAGATCTATGTCATCTCCCAATACAAACGCCCATGAAGCACCAACTGCTTTAGTCGAGTGCGCTTTCACCTGAAAAGGATGAATCTTCTTTTCTAAACCATAGGCCTGAATACTGACTTATCAAATCCAACATGCAATAGTAGATTTCAACACTGCCTGGCCCTTTCTTGGGCCCTGTGGCAAAATAAACAGACAATCAGTCTTCCGTATGTGAGCCAGAGCTTGCAGATAAACCTTTACCGCTCTTACAACATCTAGAGAGTGCAGACTCTCTTCCTCCGCAGACTGCGGATCTGTAAAAAAAGACGGTAGGACTATATCTTGATTCAGATGAACTCCTGAAACCACCTTAGGTAAAAAAAAGTCAGGTGAGGATGCAGCACCACCCTGTCATCATGAATAATCATGTACGGTTCTTTACACGAAAGAGCCACCAAATCTTGATACCCTCCTTGCTGAGGATATGGCTACGAGAAAAAAATGTTTCTTTGTCAAAAGACTTTCGAGAAGCATGGTGTAATGGTTCAAAGGGTAACTTCTGTAAAACGGACAATACCAAAATCAAATCCCATGGGCACACAGGGGACTTAACTGGTGGATTCAGGCGTAGAGCTCCCTGAACAAAGGCCCAAACTAGGGAATGAGAGGCAAGCGTTTTTTGAATACCGTCAAGGCAGAGGATTGGCCCTTGATAGTGCTCAAGGCCAACTTCATATTTAAGCCCAACTGAAGAAAGGCAAGAATCCTATTAATGGCATACTTCCTAGGATGACACCTTCTGGGTTAACACCAGGAAACATATGCCTTTCAGATTCTGTAGTAGATGAGCCTGGAGGCTGGCTTCCTAGCATTGACCAGAGTGAATAGGACTGGGCCTGAGAGCCCACGTTTTCTCGGAATGTGGGTCTCAATAGCCAAACCGTCAAATTTAGACTTTGTAAGGCAGGATGGAATATTGGACCCTGTGATAGTAGGTCCGAGCGTAGTGGGAGAAACCAAGGTCTTCCTTCTGCCACCCTTATGATTTCTGCATACCAGGGCCTCTTGGGCCAAGCCGGGGCGACCAAAATCACTGGATTTCCTTCCCTCTTGACTCTCTTAAGGAATCTTGGGAGAAGCAGAACTGGCGGGAACGCATAAATCGGAGAATATCAATCCCACAAAATTGTCAGGGCATCTGAGCCTTGAGCAAAAGGATCTCTTGTTCTTGACACAAAGCTGTCCAGTTTTGTGTTGAACCTGGAAGCCAACAGGTCCACATCTGGGGTACCCCATTTTTGACCTATGATTTGAAATATGTCTGGGTGTAGAGCGCATTCTCCTGGACTCGGCTGCTGGCGACTTAAAAAATCTGCCTGCCAATTTTCTACCCCTGGAATGAAGACCGCAGACAGGCAAGGAAACATGCCTTTCTGCCCAGGACAAGATGTCATTCACCTCTCTTTGAGCATCCAGACTTCTGGTGTCCCCTTGGTGATTGATATAGGCCACAGCTGTAGCATTGTCGGACTGCATCTGAACAGGACAATCCTGCAGTCTGTAAGACCAGACTCTGAGGGGCAGATAAATTGCCCGAATCTCCAGAATGTTGATGGGTAGGAGCTTTTCTGCTCCGGACCACTTCCCCTGGGCAGATGTCTCTTCTAGAACTGTCCCCAGCCTAGAAGGCTTGTGTCTGTGGTTACCAATTTCCAGGTAACCGGAGTAAAGGATTTTCCTTTTGACAGATTTTGGGGGAGCAACCACCAATTGAGGCTCTGGCAAACCTTTGGAGATAAGTTTATAGGAAGGTCCAGGGCCTGACCATCTTTGTTCCAAGCAGAAAGAATTCTGCCCTGTAACGGCCTTGAGTGAAACTTGGCGTAAGGGACACCCTCGAATGAGGCTACCATCTTTCCCAATAACTTCATGCATAGACGGATGGAAGGCCTTATTTTTGCCTTTATTACTTGGACCAAGTCTCCTATGGCTTTTATCCAGCTTGTACGCATCACGGCGGGTGTTGTTGTTTTTTTTGCCAACCTTCAGGTTTACCAAGGGTTCCTTCTTAGAGGAACCTCATACCTGGACCTGTAGAAGACTCTGCCAGTAACTTTTCGTGCCACATTTGCATTAATACACCAAAGCCTGGATCCCAGAGCCCAGACCTCCTCAGAGAGACATTACAGTCAAACCTTGTTTCTTATTTACACGAGGCCCAGGTACCACCCATCTTAAGCTTTTGATATCGGCCCGAGGTATGGATCCGGTTATAGCTCCTAGGCCTCCGCAGAAAACCATCTTCTTAGCACATGTTCAATGTGACCAACCACCTTAGACGCTGACGAAAAAACTGAGGTACTCTCTATTTGGGAGGGGTTATATAGGGGAGGAACTCAATTTTAATTGGGTTTACAAGTGTCCAATCACCTGTGGTGACTACATAACCCATTAAGTAGTTAAGGCTCTGTGTCCCGTGATGTATGAGTAAGAAATATTTTTTCATCGTCAGCGATGGCTTTTTTGAATAAGGTTTAAAGCAAGCCATCACATCATTCCTCAAAGTTCACAGTAGAAGTACTGAAAACGTTCAAGCAGTGCTGGGACAAGGTAACCAGGTGCCCAGGGAATAAATGGCAAACTGTGCCCCCTGGCAAGGTAAGCTCCCTGCTGGCAGAACACAATAGCGCTTTGGTAGGGATTCCCCCATTGACACTGACTGTGTTGATGGGGGAATCTAGTGATTTTCTTTCCTTTTGCCTGTGGTGGGAGGAAAGAAAATTGCACAATCTATGGCCTGCTTATCAGACATTTATAACAGTCAGCACAATCATTAAAAAATAATGAAACTCTTCCCATTAAATATGATTTTTAGCATACCTTACAGAAGAACTTCATAGACTACTTGGCAACCTTCACATCAATTCACTTTGGGAGTCCATCTTTACAAGCGTCCCCCTCCCTTCACATCAATAGTCCCCCTTTAAATTAGGAGTCCCAATTGTCCTCCCCTACATATTAAGTCCACTTTTACATAAAAGGTAATCCCTTCACACAGCAGTCCACCTTTTACATCAGAGTCCTCACTTATACCAGTGTGCCCTCTCACAGTAAAGTCCCCCCTTACATCATTGTCCCCCTTTTATATTCATTTTTCCCTTTTACATCAATTCCCCATCATACATCAGTACCCCCTTACATCAGAGTGCCCCCCTCCTTACATCTATCTCCCTTACATCACTGTGCCTCCCCTACTTGGTGTGCCCCCCGTCCTTACATCAGCGTGCCACCCCGTCCTTACATCAGCATGCCCCCTCTCCTTACATCAGCAACCCCCCTCTTTACAATAGTGTGTCCCCCCCTTGCATCAGTACATCCTCACTACAGATTAGGGCAGTGCCCAGGGCAGGTTCCCCTTCTGCCCACCACTCTTTTCAACCCTAAATCCTTTTTTCAACAATGCATCTCCTCTGGCTCCCCCAATCTTTTAATACAATGCTGCTAGTTCTGTTAACACAGAGAAGGTGCTCTGGAAGGGGGTAGCTGAGCTACCTCAGGGAATGACTAAAACATCTTCAGTTTGCTTCTACTTTGACCTTTTGAGGATACATTTCTCCACATTGCCTGCTGCTACAGAGATCGGTGAGGGCTTGTTTTATGGTTAAATGACTGATGTTAAGCATATGTGAGTACTTGCATGTCCATATCATGGTCACAGTTTTACTTTAAAATTGGAGTTTTCCTGTATGAATTATAAGAACACGATCAACACTCCTTTGAATGATCAACAGAGATGTCAATGAACTTGACGTGTGGGTGCAAAGAACAAACTTTCACCTCTAAGTAAAAAGAAAAGAGAAACCAAAAAAGAATGCAAAACCCACAAATAAAAGTACCCCCTGAAACAATGAACAAATAAATGTCCACACCACAAAAACTGTATGAAAAAAATATAAATAACTTTATTATAGATTTCATTATATTGATAAAAACATACAAAAGCATCTAGAGCCCTGGATGACATTGGCTTGGGTCAGTAAACCATATATATTATATGTGTATTGTAGTTTATTTCACAATATAAACACATACATAAAAAATATATATACTATAGCTAGATAATACAGTATGTACAGCTTTTAGCCACTAGTCCCCATGGTATTGATTTATGCAAGCTTAGTATCTTTCAAATTTTTTGGTCTTTTGAATTTGTACATACAGTATACACATTTTTGTACATGCACTCTTTAAAGTTTGTCCATTGCATGGTGTAGTGTTTTCTATTGGTGTTACTATATGTCAAATAAACACATTACATATAATTTTGGATGTGTTTGTATGGTGAATTGCAATACAATTATGTATATGCTTTACTGACGTAGGTTGGTGTTACCCAAGGCTGTTTTGGAGTTCCCTGGTGGATAATAACAATTTAAAGGGACTGGTGTATTGATTATGTTTTTTTTTTGGGGGTGGGTGGCAGAGTGTTGGGTTTTTAATTTTTGGGTTAAAATTATGGGATAGTGTACATTTGTATAGTGCCATGTAAAGTATAAAAAAAAAACATATTTTTATTTTTTTCATAACATTTTTGTGGTACAGACATTTGTATAAGAAGGTTTTGAGCTAGTGGCCTGTCCAGAAAACATTCCACGCATACTGTAAAACATACCATGCATACTGTACAACATACTATACCAGAAAACATACTATGCATACTGTAAAACATACCATACTATATAGCATAAAGGAACTTCTGTCTCAGCCTTTTTCAACCAGGGTGCCTTCAGGTGTCTTCAGTGGTGCCTTGGCAAAATGCCTAGAAATTGCACAAAAAATTGTATGCAAGCCAAGTTTTCATTGTGCACCATTACAACCTTTCAGATGCCAGTGTCCTAACAACCAATGACATTGGTTAATAAGGAGGATGTTGGGCACTGTACAGCATCCTTGTTTGCCCCTCTCCATCAGCTCAGGGATCACATTAGCTGAATGAGGGAGAGAATCTGAGGGAGAAAATAAATATTGGAATACTAATCAGTACCAGTGTGCAAAGGTATATTTGCTTTGGAAGAATAATCTTCTCTAACATGTGTTTTGTTTTTAAACTTTAGAATGGGGTGCCTTGAGATTGTACAGAATTTTAAAGGGTGCCTTGACTGTAAAAAGGTTGAGAAATCCTGTTCTATTTCACTGCTCTCTGAGGAAAGTAGAGTCCTTGTCTGGTAGATACATCTAGGTTGTGCTTTTGCGTCTTACAGAAGTTTTCTGATGAACCCCATGCTCAGTGGATGCTTCAGTTGGTAACATCATAGGGTTGACTGACTGATTCTGTGTTACTGTTTTTAACGTGAACCTGTGTTTTCCCCATACAGACAAAGCAACAGGCTTAATAGGGGCCCACTAGTTGTCAACGTTTTCCTTTTGCTCCTCTGCCCCTCTATTTAGCCAATAATGCCGCATACAGATGATCGGAAATTCCGACAACAAAACCGTGGATTTTTTTCCGACGGATGTTGTCTCAAACTTTGTCTTGCATACACATGGTTGCACATATGTTGTTGGAAATTCCAAACGCCAAGAACGCGGTGACGTACAAGAAGTATGACGGCACTATTAAAGGGAAGTTCAATACCAGTTATGTTAGTAGAAGTTTGGTGAGAGACCATTTCTCGTTTATCAGCCTCGTGCTTTTCTGTCCGTTACAGTGTGAATGTGCTACCTCCATTATGAACCCTAGTTTTACTAGATCAAGCTCTTCTGTCTCGTACTTGATTCAGAGCATGCGTGGAATTTTGTGGGTCAGAATTTTCCACACACGATCGGAAGAAAAATTTGAGAACCAACTCAGTTGGAATTTCCGACAACAAGCTCCCATCGAACATTTGTTGTTGGAAATTCCGACGCGACATAAGACTGCAGAAATTTTAAAGTCTTGCAAAAATTTGTAATAAACTTTTATATATAAATAATACCTAAATAATGTATTTGTATGTCTTCAGGTACGTTACACTCAGTTGATGAAGCAGCAGGAGAAGATGATCCGTGACATGGAGGCTGTAGTTTCTCGCAGAGAGACAATTATGATGCGGGGAAAGAACCAGAGTGAGAGAGACAAAAAAAACCTGACCGCCAGCGAATTTCGTGGCAAGCTGCAAGAACTACGAAAGAAGATAAAGGAAACCGTGAAGGTAACAAAATAGCTTTAATTGTGGGTTTCGCTTGTGTGCACACATCTGCTCAAGATTTGTACACTTTCATACAAGAGTGTTTGTTTCAAGCATGCAGTGGTGGGCAGGAGATGCTCTATTTTTTTATAATTTAATTTTATGTAAACCCAATTACAAAATTCTCATACAAGCTTTAAAGGAGAAAAAAGGTCAAAGCTAGTTTGGCTGTAGTTCTCCAATGGATCGCAGGAGTGCAGTTCATTCTGCACTCCTGTGACCCATTTCGGCTCTCTGCTGACTTTACAGAAGTCGGTCTGAGCTCCGCATCATCACAACCACAGAGTCGGGATCCTCCAGATCCCTGTTTTAACACCTGGCCTAGCCTCTCAAGCCGCTTGAGCTAGCCGCCCACTCCACAGCACAGTGCTACAGTGATCAAGGAGGGGGCAGAGCAGAGAGCTGTGACTAACAGTCTGCAGCTCTCTGCTCACGGAGCTGTGAGAAGCGCTGTGTTAGCTGTGTTTGATCACTCGGTTCTCAATGTAGATATGCAGGGGGAACAAATGCAGCATCCACCTTGGCAAGTATGAATCTTAAAAAAATAAAAACCCATATTTCTCTTTTAACATGTTATTTGTCATTTCTAAAGTAATTTTTAAATCTGCAGTTTTTAGCATAATAATTTAGCATAAAGTTTTTAGCATAATATTATTGGTGATTCTGCCAGACCTTGGTCAGGCACAGAGATTGACAATGCTTTGTTCTTGTCTTCCAATTGTTCTTCTGTGTGGCCACGTATGCTTCCAATGGGACTATAATGCCTTGTTTCCACTGAACGGAACGGTTCGGGTCAGTATGTATGGAACGGTTTAGAATGGACCGGTCTATTCTCGTGAGCGTTTCCACTGCAAATCGGACCGTCGGGGACCATACAGGATTTAGAAAAAATGCCTAGCGCGTCCACCAATCAGTGGAATGTATTGCATCTCCTCCCCTAATGGAACCGTTCCATTTTCTATGGCCCCACATCTGAAGCAGGACCCAAAATGGTCCGGTACGGTTCGGTTTAATGGCACACTTTCATAATGGAAACACCCAAAATAGCGTACGGAACCATACCGAACCGATCCGCTCAGTGGAAACGAGGCATAAATGACCATGCAGATGAACATCGCACAGACATGGTCCATTGTGTCACCATCAGGACACTCACTCAGAGAACCTCTGGGGGGCATTCTGTACACCATCTGTGTACAGAATGCTTCCAGGTTTCTATATTGCATTTTACAGAAAATTATAGTGCCACAGATTGAAAAGGAAAGGTAATTTTTTTTATAACATTCGAGTAAATAATGACTCGTATATGCTATATCTTTTTTTTTTTTTTCCAAAAGTGGAGATCCCATTTAAAGCTTCACCAATGTGCCACAACTATCTGTTGATTTGCCCAGCCAATCGCTTCCTGCTTTACTTAATTTGTAGGGTGACAACATTGCACATAGTCTTTCCAATTCAGAGCAGCGTCATCAACCTTGCACCTGCTGTGCCCACTTGGACTATAGCATGGTGTCATGATGTCAAATGGATACAATGCTACATCTGTCAACCGCCAGCTCTGCAGTGAGAACTAAATAATCAAACACTGCTGATCGCTCAGTTTCCACATCCCCCGTCTGAGCAGAGAACTGGGACTGTCAGTCTCCGACTCTGTGCTCTGCCCCTCCAGCATTCACTGGAGCACTGGGCTGTAGAGGGAGCTAGAAAACCTGGCTCAGCCTCTCAGTGGATCATTGAGAGGCTGAGCCAGGTGCCAGTACGAGAGGTTCTGGGTGGGTTTTGATCATATGGCCAAGAACTTTTCAGAGCCTGGACTGGCTTTGTGAAGTAAGCTGAAAATGACACAGGAGTGCAGAATGAACTGCACTCCTGTGATCCATAGGAGAAGAAAAGCCCCCAAAAAAGCCTTGGCTATACTTCTCCTTTTAACTAGCTCCTAGCTTGTTTTTTTTTTCAAAAGTCTAAATTTTGGCAATTAGCAAGTATTGTGGGGAGCTGCTTAAATGTGGAGATAAATATTGCAGCCTTAGCTGCTTTTTTATTTTGTAGCCTGTTTTGGGGCAAACTTAACTTTAAAAAATGCCCATAGTACAAGTACTCCCGCAAATACTCGGAATCGGTCCCGATACCGATACTAGTATGGGTATCGGGACAACCCTAGTTGTGACTACTTCAGTCACTTTGCAACCCCTTTTCACATAAAGCAAAAAAAAATTGCGCTTTTCACATTTCACATTTTAAAAGAGTGCCACATTATTAGCCATACTCTAACCTTTCATTGGTTTTATATACTGCATATTCCTTTGTTTTGCACAAGGACATTGACATTTTTATATATTTTATATGCACAATATAGTAGTAGCTTTTACTGTTACTGTATTTTGTAAGCACATTAGCCAATGTTGTACAAATATTGAATAATGCCACAAATTATCACTTACACAAAACTGACTCCAGACAGGGTTTTACCCCCCCCCCCCCCATTCCCGTTTTGTCTTGGAGCACCCTTTGCTCACTTTTTTGCATGCATACTTCCCTTTTTTTTATTTCTCCTTGGTGAGAGGTCACAGGTCCTTTCTCATGACATGGTGCTGTTTTCTACAGCATTCTTCTGTGAGCTACTTGATATAGTACCACCAGGGGATCGCAAGTCATGGATCTCAGAGGGGGGAACGCAGCAACTATAGCGTGAGCACTACAGCCAGAGCTGATTTTTTATTTTAAAATGCATAGGGCATTTTGTTTTCTTTTAATTCATGGATTTTACAAGCAATGCATTGTAATTAAAGTGATTGTAAAGTCTCTTTTTTTTTTTTGTTAATTAAAAAAACAAACAAGTTATACTTGCCTCCTCTGTGAACTGGATTTGCACAAAGCAGCCCAGATCCTCCTCTTCTTGGGTCCCTGGCTGGTGCTCATGGCCCCTCCCTCCTGTTGGGTGCCCTCACAGCAAGCAGCTATGGGCGCACCCAAGCCGAGTCACAGCTCTGTGTCCATTCAGACATGGAGCTGCAACCCGGCCCAGCCCCCTTTTCTATTTTCATTGGCTGACTGACTTTGACAGCAGCCGGAGCCAATGGTGCCACGCTGCTGTCTCAGCCAATAAGGAGGGGAGTTCCGGGCAGCTGAGGCACTCCGACAACATCGCTGTATCTAGATGGGGCTCAGGTAAGTATGAGGGGGGGGCCCTGCTGCACACAGAAGGTTTTTTATCTTAATGCATATAGTGCATTAAGATAAACAACATTCTCAATTTACAACCACTTTAAGTAAGGGCAGGGCTAAATGTGAAAATGTTTTTTTTTGCATAGGCAAATAGCTATGACATATTTTGCATGAACATTTTGTATTCACATTTCCAGCCAGCATCTCCTCCTACTTGTTTATCTATCCTTATCTAATTTAATGGAAAAAAAGTATGTTATTTTGTAAATCTCAATAGCTCAAGAGGAAATGTTTAGGCACAGGTGAATAAGTCAGAGAAGTGGCTACCCTTTAGAGTTGAGAAGCTTCCTCCAAAATTTTAGTTAAAAAGAGAGCCTAGAAGTAAACTTCTTCTACTTTACAAAACCCATAAAGCCTTGAAAATCCAGTGTTATAGGTACACCTTGTAAAAAACCTAGATTTCTAAAGCAAAAGTTTTGATATAAATGGTTTTAAAGTGCAATCCAAAAAAAATATTCATACTCAACTAGATGGCTGCAGCATCAATCCCGCTCTGAGCACAAAGTGGTGACTGTCAGTTGCTGTTCTGTGCTCTGCCCCTCCAGTGCTCACTGGAGCACCGGACTGTGGAGCGGGCGGGAGAGACTGGCTCAGGTTCTCAGTGGCGTGCTCAGAGTCTGAGCCTTCTGGCCAGCAGGCATCCGGATCCCTGCAGAGCCTGAACAAGCTCTGTGACAGCAACCGACTTTAGCCTGCTGTCAGCAGAATCTGGACCACAGGAGTGCATGAAAATCTGCCTGGTAGAACTTATTAAACATGTGAAGAGAAGACCAGATAGCAGCCTTACAAATTTGAATGAGAGAGGCTTGATGCTGAATCACCCAGGAAACACTGACACGCCTGGTGGAATGGGTCCTGGTTGGGAAGGGAAGAACCTTGCCCTTGATTTCATAGGTTTGAGAAATACACTGACTAATCCACCAAGAAATAGTGGATTGAGCGACAGCCTGACCCTCAGGTTGAACAAACTGTCAAGAGAGACTTTTGAAACAAAGCTGTAGACTTTAGATAAGTTTGAGCTCAACACTCAACAGCTCAAACAACATCCAAACAGTGACACACCTTATCCTTAAGCCTAGTACACAAGGGCCGAATGTTGGGCAACATCGGAAAATTCAATAGAAACTGGCCAGCGTTCGTCCATTTGGCTTCTGTCGAAGGATCATGACTGAAAAAGGTCTAACGTGCGACTCCTTATCAGTGCTCTCAGCTAATGACTGAGAGCACTAACTGGAGTGTTCTGGCGGGGGGCTATCCCCCCTGTCGGAACACAATAAAACAGCAGGAAGGATTGCTGTACTTACATTGGATTGTAAGTACAGTAGCTCTGACCTGAGCTGTCAATTTTTCTTTTCTTTCAACCCACTGAGTTGAACAAAAAAAAATAGTAGTGTGTACATGGCTTTAGGATTCCTAAAATTTAGACAAAAGGTTGACAAAACAATGTCTTTCAAGTAATTCAGGTAATACTGAATCAAGTAAAACAAGGGAACCGCCTTGGGTAAAAAAGAAGACCAAAAACTCTTATCTAAATGAAAAAAAAAAAAAAAATAGGAAAGACTACTTGCAGGAGAGCACAGCAAATTCTGGGACCCTGCAAGCTGAAGTATTGGCAACCAAAAAGACAGACTGGTGCATAAGGCGCAACAAAGGAATCTCTCGGGGAGACACAAAAGAAGAAGTCTGCAAAACAGATAAGACCAAATTAGGAGTTCTTTTTTTTGGCCCCCCTCTTTCCCATACTGCCCGTGTCCTGGTATAACCCTTTAACACATGCGCAACCACAGCAGTTTTGGAACTTCCATACCAGTCTGTCTTTACCCAAGTTCAAGTAAAACCCACGCATGCACAGATGTGCAGCAGGGCTCTGCCGAGACCCAAAACCCTATTGCACATAGGCACACATGCAGAATTTGAGAGAGTGATGAGGTTGACTTTCTGGTCTTGAGGAGGGTAGGGATTATAGGGTCAGAAACACCCTTATGCCGTATTTGGGCTTCAACATTGATGTCATCAAAGCCAGAATAAAGCAGCATGGAAGATCGAGCCCTGCAATAGCAAATCGGGCCAATCTGGAAGAACCCATAGTCCGTCTGGCTTATCATCCTCGGACGAGAGGAAATCTGTGATAGGCGGAACACTGAACAGAGGCCCTGCTGGGAAAATTTATGTTCCGCCTATCACGGAACAGTCTGAGGAGAAGGTGAGGCTTTTGAATCATGGATGCCCGCAGCCTGGAAGACAGAATCTGCAAAAAAAATAAGGTAGGAAGATCGTCTTGTCCGGCACAGTGGGGGCAAGTGATTGCACAGTGGGGGCAAGTGATTGCACAGTGGGGGCAAGTGATGGCACAGTGGGGGCAAGTGATGGCACAGTGGGGGAAAGTGATGGCACAGTGGGGGAAAGTGATGGCACAGTGGAGGCAAGTGATGGCACAGTGGAGGCAAGTGATGGCACAGTGGAGGCAAGTGATGGCACAGTGGAGGCATGTAATGTAATGGCAAAGTGAGGCATGTAATGGCACAGTGAAAGTTGAAAAAAAGCCTGTTTCTGTCAGCGGTTGTTCCTGTCAGTGGTTGTTCCGCCTACCCCTCAGCTTCCAGAAAGACTAGTAGGAAGGGGGTCATCTTATATGGCGAGTATATCCCAAAACCAACATTTTTCCTGGAAAAATAGGGGGTCGTCTTATACGCCGGCAAATACGGTGTATATATATATATATATATATATATATATATATATATATATATATATATATATATATATATATATATATATATAAAATATAAAACTCAACGTGTGTGTGTGTGTGTGTGTGTGTGTGTATGTATGTATGTATGTATGTTCCAGCATCACGTCCAAACGGCTAAAGATATTAACATGAAACTTGGCACACATGTTACTTATATGTCAGCAACAAACATAGGATAGGTGGTTTAACCCTTACCCACCCCCATTTGCCATGGTCGGGGTTTTTCTTTAAAGTCCCATTCAACTCTATGGGAAATACATGTTACTTCATAACTTCCAAACGGCTGTACATATTTCGATAACACTTGGTCGCATGTTACTTATATGTCCACTTAAACTATAGGATAGTTAATTTATCCCTTAACTACCCCCATTTGTGAGGGTCGGGGTTTTTGTTTAAAGTCCCATGCAAATCAATGGGGAATGTATGTTCCCACATAACTTCTGTACGCCTGGAGATATTTCAATAATACCTGGTACACATATTACTTATATGGCAAATAAAAATATATGACAGTTAAATTAACCCTTACCTACACCCTTATATAAAAGATGGGTATATTTATATTACTATGATTTTCCTCCCCAAAAGGTTAAGATAGGAAGACCGGGCAACGCCGGGTATTCAGCTAGTATATATATAAAACTCAATGTGTGTGTGTGTGTGTATGTATGTATGTATGTATGTATGTTCCAGCATCACGTCCAAACGGCTAAAGATATTAACATGAAACTTGGCACACATGTTACTTATATGTCAGCAACAAACATAGGATAGGTGGTTTAACCCTTACCCACCCCCATTTGCCATGGTCGGGGTTTTTCTTTAAAGTCCCATTCAACTCTATGGGAAATACATGTTACATCATGTTCCAGCATCACGTCCAAACGGCCAAAGATTTTAACATGAAACTTGGCACACATGTTACTTATATGTCAGCAACAAACATAGGATAGGTGGTTTAACCCTTACCCACCCCCATTTGCCATGGTCGGGGTTTTTCTTTAAAGTCCCATTCAACTCTATGGGAAATACATGTTACTTCATAACTTCCAAACAGCTGTAGATATTTCGATAACACTTGGTCACATGTTACTTATATGTCCACTTAAACTATAGGATAGTTAATTTATCCCTTAACTACCCCCATTTGTGAGGGTCGGAGTTTTTGTTTAAAGTCCCATGCAAATCAATGGGAAATGTATGTTCCCACATAACTTCTGTACGCCTGGAGATATTTCAATAATACCTGGTACACATATTACTTATATGCCAAATAAAAATATATGACAGTTAAATTAACCCTTACCTACACCCTTATATAAAAGATGGGTATATTTATATTACTATGATTTTCCTCCCCAAAAGGTTAAGATAGGAAGACCGGGCAACGCCGGGTATTCAGCTAGTATTTATATATATATATATATATTATGTAGTTATTGTTAAGTATTTGAAGGTATTGAAAGTATTTTTTGTACACAGATGAATTTATTAATTGCACTTATTTGTAGGCATTTTTTGAGGGTGAGCGCGTTTTTAAATAACATACTATAACAATGTGTATACATTGAGATGGCGCAGCTGTCCACCAGTGTATAATTTAGCCTATTGCACAGGTAATATATTATTAACACACTTCTCTTACTACCACTGTTATAACATGCACTTCTTCTCTTGTCCCCACTGCACTGACACACTTCTCTCGCCACCACCACTACAACAATGCAAATTTGTTACTTAACTCCACAGCACCAATGCACAGTTCTTCACTCCATGTCACAAAAGTGCTGAAGGGCACTCAACCCATTCCATGGTGCGCACACTTTTGCTAGCATTATACAATATTTAGAGGTGCACCAAAATGGAAGTTTCAGAACCGAAACAAAACCGAAATAAAAAAAAATGTCAGGCCGAAACCGAAATCGACTTTTCTTTTTTCTTTGTTTCAATTTTTTTTAAATAATTGTATGTATTACATGAGACATTTTAATTAGCTTCATTGATTTTAAATAACCAGAATTGAAAAGCTCCAAGTCAATATAATAAAATAACCAAACTTTTATAAAAAAATTAGACACAAATACATAGTTGTAACGGTCACCACTGTTTACGATATTCCATTCCATCGCTCCACGACAGCTTATCCGACAATCCAGCCGACAGGACCCATTTCATTCCCCAGAATAACGAGACAACACAGCTCTGTTACTGGTTCCAAAATGAATGAATCTTTAATGGTACACTCTCAGGTTTTTATACAGTTACAGGCATGCTACAGTTAATCACAGGGACAATGAAACTCTCCACCTAAAACATCACACAATGGGGCTTCAATACACATTCAGATGGGCTAATTACTAATCATTATCCAGACAGCCTGGCTCCGCATTTAGAGGAGGTAATTACTACAGTTGACAAGTCACATTCCACATCTTATCATCAATAGACTTTTCACACAAAACAGTGTCATTAGCATCACACAATGGAAGACCTTAGAAGCAGATGTAATTAGCACAATGGACACAGAATGCAATCACAGCAAGCCCAAACTACAGCCAGGGGGACTTAATTAGCATCTTAACAGTCTATGTTAAGCATTGAAGGAGACACTCTCTTATTGACCTGTTGTGGACAGAATTAACCAAACTGTAAAATTCCAAGATATCCTGCAAAACATGAATTATCATTAATGTCCCATCTCATGTAATCCGAAGATATCAGTTCTCAGTCATCCTATGCCCCTAGGGGGCATAGGATGACTCTAGACCCAAGAGTCATTAGTGAAGCTGGCACAAGAGTACCCCCCCATCATTCAAAAGTCTCTGGGTGTCACGGGCCATTTCGTTACAATAGTATATTAATATTAATATATAAAACTTATTGTTGCAAAACAGGAACAACAAAACCAGTAATAAACTCAAACAGCAGCTCTAGACTTTAGCTGTGCCGATCCCCCCCACTCCCTCCCTCATTTTCAGTGTGGCCATCTATTGATATATACCTGCACTGTAAATAAATGCAGCTTCACCGTGCCCATCATTGCCACCTTACCGTGCCCTAATTGCCGCCTCACTGTGCCCAACATTGTCGCATTACTGTGACCTTATTGCCACCTTACTGTGCCCTTATTGCCACCTAACTGTGCCCTATTGCCGTCTTTCTGTGTCCTCATTGCAGCCTCACCATCGTCATTGTAAATCACCATAATCAGACTTACTGTGCCAGTCAGTGCGTGGACTACGCATCTCCCGGAGCTGTCTGAAATTTTCGGTTGCGTTGTGACGGAAGTCCCGCCCTCCTAGACCAGCTAGTGTGATTGACGCAGTGTTCCGTCTATCACACGAGCTGCTCTAGGAGGAGTGCGGGACCTTTTTCACGGTGCGGTTGAAAATTTCACAGTCCAGCCAGCCCCCAGGCTGAGCCAGTCACAGGATGCGTCACCTGCCATGGCCTGCCTCTGCCTGCCTCCGAGACGCCTGGCAGTTGTAGTTTGCTGCAGTTCCACCCATCGCCACCAGGAACGGTGCAGCAGTGCAGACTACAACTCACACAATGCAGCAGCCAGCCAGCCAATCGGCGGCCGCCGCGGCCGACTTTTACGATCTAAAGGAAAAAATATAGCAGACATGCAGCGTGGCCGTTTGGGTCATTATCTGCAAATTTTTTGTTGTTTCGGCATTTCCCCAAAAGAGCTATTTTCGGCCGATTTGTATCGGTCTCCGATATATCGGTGCATCCCTAACAATAATAATAATAAAACTATACATTTCATATTTGGTTTTGAATAGAGTGGTAAAAGATTGGGGTTTTTACTATTTTTGAAGGCTCAGTTAGAACGACTTCTATTCACTTATAAAAAAAAATTACCAGGTTTGAACCAGGAAAGATATATTGATTTAAACAATCTAAAGAGCATATAATACATATGGTAACTTTCTATTTTCACATATGCAGATTTGTGCCTTCACACTGTATGATATTCAGAGATGAACAAAATACAAAGAAGTGATCTTGTGTAAATTGTTCAAAAATGACTGGACTATGTATAAGATCACACAGAGGTGACTATAGGAAGATCTGTTAAAGCACAGATATGATCAGGCAGGTCAGCAGGGCGTATGATGGTATCTGCATAATATTGGAGAAAATACACTGCATCTGCACTAGAAAGTAGGGATGAGCTTCGCGTTCGACTCAAACCCATGTTCGACTCGAACATTGCCTGTTCGATTGTTTGTCGAAATTCGAACAAAACGGGTCGTTCGCACCAAATTCGAGTGACGCGTCACGGACCATAATTCACTGCGGCATTGCACACTGATGATTGGACAAGCATGCACTATGACCCGCATGCTTGGCCAATCACAGCGCGCAAAAAACGGAGAGCCATAATTGGCCAAAGCCAGGGTGGCTTTGGCCAATTATGGCTCAGGGCTTTAGCACATGCCCCACACTATAAAAGGCAGCCTGCAAGGCGGCCTCGTGTAGTGTGTTGCGGCGTTGTTAATGAGAAGATCAGTCCTATAGAGAGAGAGGGACAGTGTCTTTTTTACTAGATAGATACCGTATTTTCCGGCGTATAAGACGACCGGGCGTATAAGACGACCCCCTAATTTTCCAATGAAAACATTGTTTTTGGCTATACTCGCCATATAAGACTACCCCCTACCTTACACAGGGATGCAGTCTTGTACCTCCGATCCAAGCCCAATGTCTAAAGGCAGCTCTGGAAGACTTAGATGCAGGTCCATCCTCTGTCCATCCTCTCTTCATGGTAGAGGTGAGCAGGCACTGCAGCAGATCCCCTTAGCTTCTCTCCTGATGGCTCTGGTCTTGGCAGGCTGAGAGCTCAGACCCCATCTATACGTCTGCACTCATCTCTCCTGGCTCAGTTTGCCCAGAGAACGGTGACACTTCCTCCTCTGGGTGCAGCCACTTTTGGTATCAATCCAAGTCCACAGTCTATTTGCCTCCATTGGCAAGCACAGTGCAAAAAAAGGTGACATTCATTGCAGCATGCACTGATCCAATCCCGGCGGGCGATGCACTCTTTTGCTGAATACAGAGCTTGTTAAGCCTGCTCGGATTGGCAGAGGATTGTGACATCATCAGCCCGCGCCGCTCCAATCTGAGCAGGCTTAACAAGCTCTGTATTCAGCAACAGAATGCATTGCCCGCCTGGATTGGCAAAGCGGAGCATACTGCACGTAACAGCATTACAGTGCTTCACATCCTTCTGGCTGCCTCTGTACCCAGCGTATAAGACGACCCCCGCTCTTCGGCAGTGTAATTAAGGTGTAGAAAGGCGTCTTATACGCCGGAAAATATGGTAGATAGATAGAGCAGGCAGGCTAGTCAGTTTAGTTAAATTAACAGTGTGTAGAGGATATATATACATCACAGGTGTTGTACATATATTTATACACTGTATAGTTTAGCTAGATTAGCTATTCCTATGTGCCAGGCAGTTGATTGTGCTAGCTGCAGTCTTCTAATGTGTTGTATTGCCCATGTGCTGTATAGTTTGCACCTAAACCTACTTGGAGTTTACTGCACTTGTGCTGTATAGTTTGCACCTAAACGTACTTGGTGTTTACTGCACTTGTGCTGTATAGTTTGCACCTAAACGTACTTGGTGTTTACTGTAATTGTGCTGTATAGTTTGCACTTAAACCTACTTGGAGTTTACTGCACTTGTGCTGTATAGTTTGCACCTAAACATACTTGGTGTTTACTGCACTTGTGCTGTATAGTTTGCACTTAAACCTACTTGGAGTTTACTGCACTTGTGCTGTATAGTTTGCACTTAAACCTACTTGGAGTTTACTGCACTTGTGCTGTATAGTTTGCACTTAAACCTACTTGGAGTTTACTGCACTTGTGCTGTATAGTTTGCACCTAAACGTACTTGGTGTTTACTGCACTTGTGCTTTATAGTTTGCACCTAAACGTACTTGATGTTTACTGCACTTGTGCTGTATAGTTTGCACTTAAACCTACTTGGAGTTTACTGCACTTGTGCTGTATAGTTTGCACTTAAACCTACTTGGAGTTTACTGCACTTGTGCTGTATAGTTTGCACCTAAACGTACTTGGTGTTTACTGCACTTGTGCTGTATAGTTTGCACTTAAACCTACTTGGTGTATACTGCAAGTGTGCTTATTAGTTTGCACATAAAGCTACTTGGTGTGTACTGCACCTGTCCTCTGCAGTTTGCACCTAAAGCTACGAGGTGTGTGTACTGATGTTGTCCTCTTCAGGCCATTATAATGTCTGGAAGGACAACAAAGAGAGGCAGAGAGTCACAAGGGCAAGCAGGCTCTGCATCTAGAGGCAACAGTGCTGGTGGTGGACACGGTGCATCCTCTTCAGCACATGGTCGTTGCACACGCTCGTCATTCTTTTCGGGAGCTGGCCGTGTTGAGCCTCAACATGCAGACAAATTGGTAGAGTGGATGACCAAGCCATCCTCATCCTCGTCCTCATCCTCTCTCACCCAGGCTCAGGGTACTTTGTCTGGCAAATTAGCTGCCAAGGCGTCCTCTTCCCTCTGCACAATAGCATCACACAATCCTTCCCTAGTCCCACCATGTCCTCCTGAGGAGTCCCCCGAACTGTTTCAACACAGTGTTGGGTATATGCTGCATGCAGATGCGCAGCGTTTTGAAGGCTCTGATGATGGAACACAGATAGAGGAAGGCAGTAATGTGAGCCCAGAGAGAGGGGGTGCCCGAGAGGCACAGCAATCTGGCAGTCATGTTCCCCCAGCTGCAGCATACTGCCAGGTTTTTGACAGTGATGAGGAGGGAGGGGATGATGAGGTCACTGACTCTACGTGGGTGCCTGATAGGAGAGAGGAGGAGGAGGCACAGGCACATCTCCAAAGAGGCAGGATGCCCTTCAGGGGCCAGCTTAAGGGCAGTACACCAACTGCATTACATCGCAGAGCTACGCCTGTGCAGGGCGCTGCTGTGTCTCAACGTTACTGCAAAAGTTCTTTGGTGTGGGCCTTTTTTGAGACGTGCATCAGATTGCACCGTTGCTATTTGCAACATATGTCTCAAGCATATTTCGCGTGGCCAAAACATCACCCGCTTGGGCACCACATGCTTGACCAGACATATGTCGACCTGCCATGCAGTTCGTTGGCAAGCATACCTGAAAGACCCACACCAAAGAACAAAGCGGACCTCCCCTTGCCCCTCATCAGCTGGGATCTCCAACCCCACTATACCCTCAGTCCTCTCTGAAGCCTGCACTGATAGGACTTAAGGTGTAGAATTAGGTGTGTCACAACCTAGTAGTACATGCGGGCAATCTACTATCGGTACACCGATGTCAGATTGTACCAGCCAAATTTCCCTGCCCCAGCTGCTGCAACGCTGAAAGAAGTACTCTCCCAGCCATTCACATGCCCAGCGGTTGAATGCTAGCTTAGTGAAATTGCTAGCACTTCAACTGCTGCCTTTTCAGTTGGTAGATTCTGCCCCCTTCCGTGAGTTTGTGGAATGTGCGGTACCTCAGTGGCAAGTTCCCAAACGCCACTTTTTCTCACGAAAGGCGATTCCGGCTCTCTACCGCTATGTGGAAGGCAATGTCCATGCCTCGCTGGACAGGGCGGTCAGTGGTAAGGTGCATATTACCGCTGACTCATGGTCCAGCAGGCATGGACAGGGACGTTACCTCTCTTTCACGGCGCATTGGGTGACTCTGCTGGCAGCTGGGAAGGACGCAGGGCAAGGTACAGTGTTGGAGGTTGTTCCGCCACCACGCCTCCAAAACACTCCTACCGGTTGTGACACACCTCTCTCCTCCACCCCCTCCTCTTCTTCCTCTGTGGCCTCTTCCTGTGCTGATGTGTCCTCGGAACCAGTCGTGCTCCGTAGGCATACGAGGGGCTACGCAGGAATGCAGGCAAAGAGATGCCATGCGGTGCTAGAGCTGGTGTGCTTGGGAGACAGGAGCCACACTGGGGCAGAGGTTCTGTCAGCTCTGCAGGGGCAGGCTCAGAGGTGGTTGACACCATGCTAGCTTAAGCCAGGAATGGTGGTTAGCGACAATGGCACCAACCTCCTCTCTGCCCTGCGACAGGGACAACTGACCCATGTGCCCTGTTTTGCTCATGTCATGTTCTGAATTTGGTGGTGCAGCGGTTCTTGGGCAGGTACCTGGGCTTGGCCAGGAAAGTCTGTGTGCATTTCCGAAGGTCATATAATGCCACTGCTCAGCTGACAGACCTCCAAAGGGAATACAACCTGCCCAAGAACCGCCTAATCTGTGACATGCCCACCAGATGGAACTCTACATTGGCCATGCTGCAGCGGCTGCACACGCAGCAGAGGGCCAACAATGAGTACCTGTGCCAATATGGCAGCAGAACTGGGTCAGGGGAGCTTGGGTTTTTTTCCCCACGCCAGTGGGTCTTGATCAGGGATGCATGCACTGTCCTGTCACCATTTGAGGAGGCCACAAGGATGGTGAGCAGTGACAGTGCATGCATCAGTGAGACTGTCCCTCTTATTCACATGATGGAGCACACGCTACGTTGAATAATGGACAGGGCCCTTGAGGCAGAACAGAGGGAGGAAGAGGAGGACTTTCTTACCTCTCAAGGCCCCCTTTATCCAGACAGTGGTCCTGCTTGCCCGCCTAGCACACAGGAAGAGGAGGAGAAGGATTGTATCATCAGCATGGAGGTGGAGCCTATCACTCAGCATCAGCAGCAGCAGTCTTCAAGGGATCATTTACAGTCCCAAGGAACCCATGGACTTTTACGTAGCTGGGATGAGGTGGCTGAGGATCCTGTCGTCCTCAGTGACCCAGAGGACTGTGCCCCGAATGCCTCAGCAAACCTACGCTGCATGGCCTCCCTGATCCTGCAAAGCCTGCGTAAGGATCCTCGTATTCGTGGTATCAAGGAGAGGGATCATTACTGGCTTGCAACTCTTCTTGATCCACGTTACAAGAGTAAGGTTGCGGAGCTTATCTTGCCGTCGCAGAGGGAGCAGAAGATGAAACATCTTCGGGAGGCCTTGCAGAAAGGTCTGTGCAACGCGTTCCCAGAACCTGGGGGATTACTAAATCCTGGTCCTGGACAACGTGTTGCTGAGGCTTCAGTGAGTCAAAGAAGGAGCGGTGGAGAAGGTGGCCGTCTGACCGATGCGTTCAGACAAATTTTTAGTCCGTGGCCCCAAGGTATGACCGATTCCAGCAACCATCGCCAGCGTCTGGTTTACATGGTGCGGGAGTGCCTAGGGGCAAGATCAGACTTGGACACCTTCCCCACCAAAAATCCTCTGGCTTACTGGGTCTTGAGGATGGATCACTGGCCAGAGCTTGCACAGTACGCAATTGAGCTACTGGCTTGTCCTGCATCCAGCGTTCTTTCAGAACGCACATTCAGTGCTGCTGGAGGCTTTGTGACCGATCACAGGGTACACCTCTCCACCGACTCCGTCGATTGACTGACCTTCATAAAAATGAATCAGGCTTGGATCAACACCAGCTACCAAGCACCTGATGCTGATGTAACTAAATAATTTTTTGGAAATGTCAGATCCCTTGGAGACTGCCTATGCTGATGCTGAGTGACTGTCCTGTTATGCTGCTGACTGAATATCCTTTTCCTCCTCAATGATCTTGCTGATAGCTAGTAAGAAAATTGTTGGTTCTGGGCACCGCCACCAGTGCCTAAGGCCCAATTTTTCTGCCCCCGTTTAACAGGGGCGTATATTAACAATTTTAAAAACAATACTTTGCATGTGGCTCTTTGCTGCGCTCCAAATTACATTATCTGTGAGGGGTTGCAGTGTTGTGGCACCGCCACCAGTGCCTAAGACCCAGTTTTTCTGCCCCTGTTTAACAGGGGCGTATAATAACTATTTTTGATGCAATTCTTTGCATGTGGCTCTTTGCTGCGCTCCAATTACAGTATCTGTGAGGGGTTGCAGTCTTGTGCCTAAGGCCCAATTTTTCTGCCCCTGTTTAACAGGGGCGTGTAATAACAATTTTTGATGCAATTCTTTGCATGAGGCGCTTTGCTGCGCTCCAATTACAGTATCTGTGAGGGGTTGCAGTGTCTTTTGCACCGCCACCAGTGCCTAAGGCCCAATTGTTCTGCCCCTGTTCAACAGGGGCGTGTAATTACATTTCTTGATCTAATATTTCACAGTAGGGCGTTCCAGCGCCCACAAAGACTAACTGTGAGGGCTTACAGTGTTGTGGCAACACCAACCCCTAGGTCCCAAATTTCTGCAGAGTATATACGGCAGGCCCCTACTTTCAAACATCCAAAATTACAAACGACTCCTAATTGCAAACGGAAGGAGCCAACGAGAAGTGAGAGAAAATCTACACCTAGGAACGGAAATTCTCTTCTGTAAGAGGTGTCTCCTGTCCATTGATGCTTTATCACAATCCTTGTTTCACAAAAAAAAATAAAAAATCTTTTGTCATTGGGACAGAAAGTGAGGTGCAATCTTCTGAACAGATGCACACAGACAGCAAAACCAATGTTACAGGGGTGATATGATAACCCTTCTCTATGTTTTCAGAAAAGCTTAAAAAAGTATTTTATGGTTGAAGCTACACTTTAAAGAAGTACCAGTTAAAAATGACAAATAGATTCTACTTAACAACAAACCTACAGTCCCTTGTCTTGTTTGCACCGCCTGTATACATCTGTTCAAAGTAAATAGGGCCAAAGGGGCTTTTTAATGACCTGGGGGAGAGGGGGGCGGGGAAACCCATGCTATTTTTCTCAGTGATTTTTATCCATATTGCAGGGACCAAACATTACATTAAAGCCGCAAGCAGTCTTAAATGACTTTTTTATTATAGTAATCTTATTGTGTGCAGGGACAGTTCTAAACACGTGCCACTACTATAGACACCCAGCAGGTACGATATTTAACCACTTCCCGACCTCCTCATGTACATATACGTCAGCAGAATGGCACGGACAGGCACATGTACGTACCTGTACGTCCTCTGCTAGACGTGGGTGGGGACACCCCCCCGGTACATGCGGAGGTCAGGTCGGCTCGGGGAGCGATCCGGGACGACGGCGCGGCTATTTGTTTATAGCCGCTCCGTCGCGATCGCTCCCCGGAGCTGAAGAACGGGGAGAGCCGTGTGTAAACACGGTTTCCCCGTGCTTCACTGTGTCGGCGCATCGATCGCGTCATTCCCTTTATAGGGAAGACACGATCGATGACGTCATTCCTACAGCCACACCCCCCTACACTAGTAAACACACACAAAGTAAACCCTAACTCCTACAGCGCCCCCTGTGGTTAACTCCCAAACTGCAACTGTCATTTTTACAATAAACAATGCAATTTAAATGCATTTTTTGCTGTGAAAATGACAATTGTCCCAAAAATGTGTCAAAATTGGCCGAAGTGGCCGCCATAATGTCGCAGTCACGAAAAAAATCGCTGATCGCCGCCATTAGTAGTAAAAAAAAAAAAAAAAAAAAAAATGCAAAAAAACTATCCCCTATTTTGTAAACGCTATAAATTTTGCGCAAACCAACCGATAAACGATTATTGCGATTTTTTTTTTTACCAAAAATAGGTAGAAGAATACGTATCGGCCTAAACTGAGGAAAAAAATTTTTTATATATGTTTTTGGGGGATATTTATTACAGCAAAAAGTAAAAAATATTGCATTTTTTTCAAAATTGTCGCTCTATTTTTGTTTATAGCGCAAAAAATAAAAACCGCAGAGGTGATCAAATACCACCAAAAGAAAGCTCTATTTGTGGGGAAAAAAGGACGCCAATTTTGTTTGGGAGCCACGTCACACGACCGCGCAATTGTCTGTTAAAGCGACGCAGTCCCGAACTGTAAAAACCCCTTGGGTCTTTAGGCAGCAATATGGTCCGGGGCTTAAGTGGTTAAAGGAATTTTTCATATTTTTTTTTTCACTTTAAGCATCATTAAAATCGCTGCTCCAGAAAAAACGACATTTCCATTGATACATGTTCCATGGGGCAAGACCCGGGTCCCCAAACCCGTTTTCCGTCAATAACTTGTATATTGGGCTTTAAAATGAGCACTTTTGAATTCGAACGTTCGAGTCCCATAGACGTCAATGGGGTTCGTGCGAACGTTAGGTCCGTTCGAAGGTGCTGGTGCGAACCGAACACGGGGGTGTTCGGCTCATCCCTACTAGAAAGTATTGAGACCAAATATTGGCGCTGATTAAATTTAAACCATATGATGTTCCTCTGCATCCAGTCATACATTTTTGGAATAAGTTGACCTGTTGCAAGGAGAAATACTGGACCAAAGGCTGGTGATGGGGTTTGCAGCTATTTTACTTATCCGGCTGCAGTAGAGCATGAGTTAGGCCCCGTACACACCATAGAATCCATCCGCAGATAAATCCCAGCAAATGGGTTTCAGCGGATAGATCCTATGGTGTGTACACGCCAGCGGATCTTTTTCCGCGGATATATCTCCCCTGGGATGGATTCCAGCAGATCAAATATTTGCTGACATGCAGAACATATCCATCTGCTGGAGTCCATCCCAACGGATGGATCCGCTGGTCTGTATAGACTCACCGGATCCATCCGTCCGAAGGGATCCCCCGCATGCGTCGTAATGATTCGACGCATGCGTGGAATTCCTTATATGACAGCGTCGCGCACGTCGCCGCGTCATAATCGCGGCGATGGCGCGACACGTCATCGCCAGAGGATTTCGGCGCGGATTTCAATGCGATGGTGAGTACACTCCATCGCATTAAAATCTGCTGAAATCCTCGAGAGGATTTATCCGCGGAAACGGTCCGCTGGACCGTATCCGCGGATAAATCCTCCCGTGTGTATGGGGCCTTAGGAATTGGTGATTCTTGCAATCATTTCAAATCTTAGGATAATAGTCAGCAAATGGATAGTAAATTGGGTTAGGTAGCGTAGTGTAGGGAAAGGCTAGCATCGCTGTCACATTTTTTTTTTTTTTTTTTGCGGTTTGTGTCCCTGTTTTTAGATACAAAAAAAAAAAAAAAAAACATACTTGGGGGGCACGCCCAAAAAATGCTATACATCTAAGATGGTGCTGCTATAAGACCAAAGACAGTACAAAACAGATAATAGCGGACAGGACATTTATCCTGCAAGGCTAGTTAAAAACACCTGAACATATTCAAAAATACGGGGGTTTGGTCACACTATATGGTCATATAGTGCTAAGCCCACTTACTGCGACAAATTACCCTGAATTAGTGGGTTCTAACTTGTTAATAGAATGAAAGAACCTAATGTCTCAACCTTGGGAGATAAACTCCTCTATATAGGAGAACTGAAGGGATTCTTCCTATACACTGGTGGCCACTAATGTGAGGTAAAAAAAGAGGGGGGGGGTGCTCCAGCCCAAGAGACCTGGTCAGAGTCTATACACAATACAAAAACATACTTGGGGGGCACACCCAAAAAATGCTATACATCTAAGATGGTGCTGCTATAAGACCAACGACAGTACAAAACAGATTATAGTGCACACATGCAAAAATGACATTTATCCTGCAAGGCTATTTAAAAACACCTGAACATATTCAAAAATACGGGGGTTTGGTCACAACCTGTTTTCAGATATTCCTTTCTTTCCTGTCTGGTGGTTATTAGTGGTTAAATCAAAAAAACATTATTTAAAAGCCCTGGCTGACTCAAGCTTTTTTTTGCATATGTACTACTAGCCCAATTCATTATTTTTTTGCTGGGCCACTGTGAGTATGTCTTAGGAATGAATGAGGCAAACAAGCACTTAAAAGCATAAAAACATATATTAATATGCAATATTTTATATTTACCAACACTGGTCTCAATCTAAAACGAAAAAGAAAACACTTTAAAAAATGTGTCTGTAAGTGTTTGCAAATCTAATTATTTGACCTGATATATGTTGAACAGAATACAGAGGAATGTACCAACACCATCTTGGATCTTGAAGAGACTGAGAGGTCACTCGGTTTTGCCATTACAGAAAAACAGAACAGCATCTCCAGCCTGAAAGTAGACACCAGCTCCATGGAGAATGAAATTGAGAACCTACATGAGAAGAAACGTCTGGTATGGTTTTCTGATACTAGTGTTTTCCTATTGTACAACTTAAAATGGGTCACTTAGGCCCGGTTCACACTGGTGTGATGCGGGAACACTGCAAATGCACCCGACACGCATGGCAGTTCACACAGCCATATGCAAACTGCTGGGGAGTGTCATATGTTAACGACACCCCCATTTTAGCTTGTGTATTGCACTGCAAACTGACAGTTCAGACATGAATCGGATCGCATACAGTACAGACTGGACAATGTTTGGACACACCTTCTCATTCAAAGAGTTTTCTTTATTTTCATGACTATGAAAATTGTAGATTCACACTGAAGGCATCAAAACTATGAATTTAACACATGTGGAATTATACATAACAAAAAAGTGTGAAACAACTGAAAATGTATTTCATATTCTAGGTTCTTCAAAGTAGCCACCTTTTGCTTTGATTACTGCTTTGTACACTCTTGGCATTCTCTTGATGAGCTTCAAGAGGTAGTCACCTGGCGCAGCACCCCATCACTCTCCTTCTTGGTCAAATAGCCCTTACACAGCCTGGAGGTGTGTTTGGGGTCATTGTCCTGATGGATGGAATAGTATGCCGCTGGAAGATGCTGTGGTAGCCATGCTGGTTCAGTATGCCTTCAATTTTGAATAAATCCCCAACAGTGTCACCAGCAAAGCACCCCCACACCATCACACCTCCTCCTCCATGCTTCACGGTGGGAACCAGGCATGTAGAGTCCATCCGTTCACCAAAGATCTCAAGTTTGGACTCATCAGACCAAAGCACTGCTATCAATCTTTTCAATCAATGCCGAGAAGCAGTGGAGAAGAGGATGTCGGGGGACGCGCACAGCAGGTGAACGGGCTTAGGTAAGTAAAATGGGGGGGCGGGGGGGGGCCGTGACAGCGAGGTGTTTTTTCACCTTAATGCATAGAATGCATCAAGGTGAAAAAACATGAACTTTTACAACCCCTTTAACACGTCGATTGGGTCATTAAAACTGAAATTGCATTGGAAAAGTGGTTGGAAGCCCTTTTAAGCATTCTCATTGATGGGTCCCGCCTTACACCTAATTTTGGCTGTGACTACTTTGTCAGATTATGTCTGACTGTGTGAAATTTTTTAAAAGGGATCTAACCACCACTGTTGATGTCCCTCTGCTTATGGAATGTGTGGAGCAGATGGCTGTGGCATTGAATTTCAGCTGCGATGACTTTCTGGCAACCTCTTGCTGTCTCCTCTGGGTGTATATGCGTACAGTACTTTGGCTAAAGTGCTGGACTGTAAAGCTATCGTCTAAGAAGTGTTTGATTTGCATGCTCTTTGAGAGCAACCCTAAATGTCCTCATTAGAGATGTTGGTAAGAGCACACATCTTCCTAAGTGGAAGAGCCTAAGAAGCACACTGCAAAGTCATCTTCCTCTTTAAAAATGCATCCCCTTGACTTCAATGTTAAGGTCCCCCAAGCTTTTCTGCCCATCCACTTGCAAAGTCTGGCAATTTAAGTCTGTCCAAAATTCAGACATATGCTTCTCCCCGTGAAAACATGGCCCCACTTTTCAGGAGGGGGGTGCACCCATGTGGGCGCTAAGGCATTTTGCCTGCCAATTGCTTGGATGCAATAGGTTGTGTCCCAGGCCTACAAACTCAAGTTTGATTCCCTGCCCTTGTTTTCTCTTTTCAAAGCTTCCTTTGTCTCCTCACAGAACCAGATCTCAATCAGGCCCTATCATGCCTTCTGGAATAATGAGTCATAACTCCTTTCTCTCCTGCAAAGCAGTTTCAGAGGTTTTACTTCAATCTGTTCACTGTCCCCAAACCCAAGGGAGACATTAGTGCCACCCTGGATCTTTCTGATCACAGATTCAAATGCTTCAGTTCAGAAGCCATTTGGCTCGCCGATTTTGCCCAATTTTACTGCAGAACACAGCAACACAATATTCTGTCTTCGTGGAATAAATCATTCTGATACCTTGACAGGCAGATTTGGTAACTACCAAGGACCAGGCTATTCCTGGCTTGCTGGCTCAAGAATTTAGCTCTGGAGTTGGAGCGGTCATTTCTTCCAATCTTTTGAAAGGTTCTCAGGGCTATCCAATCTGGATTCAGTCAGACAACACAACAGTGGTGGCATGCATTAACCATCAGGGAAAAACCAAAGGTCTTGCTGCAGTAATCCTTGTTGTTCTGGATAGGCACAGATGAATCTGGTTCACTGACTTCTGTTAGATCTAATTTCCCAAGGGCTGAAAAGCCACCCTGCTTCTTGGTTGGTGGCTCTGCAAGCCCAGGTTTTAAGTCTGTAATTCCTATGATGCTCAAGGCTGGGAAGTCACATCTCCCACAAGGTCTTTCATTCGGCATTGAAGGGAAGCTTCACTTGGTGTGAATCTAGGGGCTTTCATTCCAGGAGTTTATCTGTGTGATCAGTTCTCTCCTTCCTGTAGTTAGATCTGGCTTTTAGGTCTTGGCACCATCCAAGGTCGTGTCTCTGGTCTTTCTATTCTGCTTTAGAGAGCATTGGCCTCTCATTCTCTAAGACTTTTGTGCAGAGGGTGTCCCATGTGATTCCCCTTTGCGTCCACCTGTGACTCTGTGGGATTTGATCTGGTTCCCTTTGTGGTTCAGAACCATTTGAACCCATTAGCGACATTCCTTTTTCTACTCGTGTCTGAACTGGCAGCCTTATCTTGCAAAGAACCTTTTTTGGTCTTGAATATGGACGAGGAAGTGTTGAGGCACAGGACTTCCTTCTTGCTCAGGGTAGCTTCTGCCTTTTACCTTCACCTGGACATGCTTTTCCAATCCCCTTATTCAGATCCAGACCATTAAAAGGAGATTTCCATTCATCTCCTGGAAGTGGTTCTATCTCTCAGCCTTTACTTTCAGGTTACCTTTTTGTTGTTCTGGATGGACCCCCCAAAAAACATCCATATTATTCCACCATCTGTTTGGTTCAAAGTATCATTCGAGAATATGATCTCAAGGATTGAGTTCCCCCTTTCCTATCATGGCTCATACTACTAGATCTGTGAGTGACTGTTGGGCTTTTCAACACCAGGCATCTGTTTCCCAGATTTTTAAGGCTCACACATGGTTTTCTGTTCACACGTTCTCCAAGTTTTACCAGGTGGAGGTTTCTGACTCCATATAATGCCAGTTTCGGGAGTCAGGGCTGCTTTTGCACATCCCAATGATTTAAGACTCCTGTGGCCCTCAATAGATGAGAAAGAAAATATGATTTTTGTATTCGGTGTTAAATCCTTTTTTTTTTTGAGTCCTTTGAGAGACACAAGTTCAACCCCTCTGTGACTCTCACCCTTTTGACAAAGCTGAGGTATTCAGGTAGTAGCAGGGTTATTCTCTGGGATGTCGTATAGGGTTTTTTTTTGTTTACTAGTGTCCAGTCCCCCTGCAGGCAACAGTATAACCTGAAGATTTAAGACTTCTTATGTTCCTTAAAGAACTCCAAGAAAGGTATTTTACAGTTGGTACAAATATCCTATTATGTTTCATTGTGTGCTTTTCTGTTTGGTTAAAATAGCATTTTAAGAATTTTTAATTTTAAACCAGAATTTCTTTGTTTATCTCATTAGAACCTGACACAGATTGTGGCCTTTCAGACACGTATGAAGTATTTGCAGGCTGTGAAAGAAGGAAAATACACCCCAGTTTTCAGCACTTTACAAGCTCTAGAAGCAGAGCAACAGAAGCAAGAAAATCGCATGCATACAGTCAGCACTATCATTCACCAGATCCAGCAGGAATACCCACAGTATCAGAATGCCTTGCACAGTATAAGTCTTGCACTGGAAGCAAGGCTTGGCCCTCAGGAAGGTGTGTCAGGGAGGGCTCAATGAACAATGTCTATAGCAAAAATACAATAAAGAAATTGAATATATAGATTGCATACAGTAAAAATAATACTTCAATGATATCTTAGTTAAAGAATATCTAAGCCCAGTTATATTTCATTTTGAAGAAAGACTGAAAGTGAGGAAACATCTCAAAGTTTGAGCTGCCACATAATATCAAGAAAGATAATTGTCTACATAGGTGTGCTGTGATATAGAAATAAAAGGAATCATAGGGGGGGGAGGGAAAAGCAAAGTGGGCACGGGGGGGTGACATTGCAGGGGAGAGGAAGGATAAAGGGGGGCTGTGGAAGTGGAAATCAAAGGATAGTACAGACTACAAAGCCCTTAAGGGTATGCAGGGGCATGAATACACAAGGGTAAAAGCAAATCGGGGCACAGCATCGTGACCAAGTGAGGGGAACATCTGCACTCGTAGAGCCCCAGGCATCTATCCATCTTGACCAGATTTTGTCATTTTTTTGGGCAGTTCTGATTAGGGTAAGTGATCTCATACAGCGGTAGAACAGAGTTCAAAACAGAGCGCCATGTCGATACTGTGGGTGGTGTAGCAGCTTTCCAATGAAGGTGGCAAAACCTAAAATAGTTTGGTATATGTCCTAAGCATCAAAAACATTTAACAGCATACACTTGGGATTTGACTCCAGGGTAGGACCGCCAACCAATATAAATCAAGAATTGGACATGACCAGACCATATGTAAAAAAGAAGCAACCTGTGCACCGCACCAAGGGCAAGATACTGGAACAGAGGGGTTCATAGGGCCTATTTGACCCCAAAAAGGCTAACATCTATGTAAAAGTTTTATTTCGAGAAAACGATCTCTGGCTGATATCATATTGGTAACAAAAGAAGACAAACAATCCTCCTCTGTCAAATCGGGAAGGCCCATCTGCCATTTATCAAAGGTCCTTTTTAATTTATAAGTAGGGGCTATAGAGAGGGGGAAGTATAAAGAAGACAAGGGCTTGTCTAATATCCTAGAAATGACTAATCTCTCTACTGGATCAGATTCCAAGGTGAGAGAGGGTGGGAACTGTCTATGAAAGGCATGTTAAAGCTGAAAATACCAAAAATACATCCACTGTGGTAGAGCAGCCTTGAGGTCGGGAAATTAGTGTAGCCTGCCATCTCAGACAATATGTTTTAGACCCACTATCCCCCTAGTAGACCACAATTGAGGGTCAGGAACACTATTCATATGCGGAAGGGTTGGATTACCCCAGAGGGGAATATGAGGGGAGAACGTCCCTGGAGAGCGATAGGCTCTAGCCCTATGACACACCGAGACAGGTCCGTAACCCCAAAGTGAGACCCAGCACCTCGGAACACCAGATTGCTAAGGGTGGAATATGAACCTATAATAGCCGCCTCCAGAGTTACAGCAGGGTTATCTCTAGGCTGGGAGAACCACCACCTTACCATCGCCAGAACTGCTGCCCAGAAATAAACGTGAAAATTGGGTAGATATAGGCTCTCCTGTGTGAGAGGCAACTGGAGAGTGGAGAAGGTCAAATGTGAAGGTCTCCCGTTCCACACAAAGTAGGATATAATACCATTCAGTTTATCGAAGAAAGAAGTTGGGGCAAAAGAGAATTATGAAAAAGGTATAGAAACTTGGATAAATAGACCATCTTTATGAGGTTCACTCTACCCACTAGAGTTAGAGGAAGAGACCCCCAGGCCACACACTTCTGGGAAAAAGTCCTGAGTAGTGGCAATAGATTTAGGTTGAAGTATGAGGACAAAGGGGCCCGCACTACCACGCCCAGATATCTAAATTCGGTAACCCAAGCTAACTGGGTATTAGTGTGGGGAAGGAAGCCTGAGGGGTGCAGAGGGAACAGTGGTGACTTTCCCCAATTGACCCTGATACCTGAGAAAGACCCAAAGGTATCAATAATTTGGAGGGCCGCACGCAGGGAGGAGAAGGTGTTTCTCAAAAAATAAGAAGGTGTCATCCGCATACATGGAGATCTTGTCTACCACCTCCCCCACCCGGATGCCCTCGACCAAGGAGGCAGGCCCAGGGACAACCCTTCCTGATACATCGAGTCAGAGGAAAAGAGGGTTACATAGAGTCGTTAGTGCGCACCCTGGCCCTAGGGTTATGATAGAGCATCTGAACCCACTTAATAAACAGAAGACCAAACTCAAATTTACAAAGGATGGCCCAGAAGTAGCTTCACTCCACTGAATCAAAAGCCTTTTCAGTATCTAGAGAGGCCACCACCCCCGAACCATCCCCTTCCACCCTAGAAACCCGGATTAATCGGCATGCACCAAAGCAGTGATAACAGTGTTCAAGTGACCAGCCAAAACCTTAGCCAAAATGTTTGCATCCACATTAAGAAGGGATATAGGCCGGTATGAGGAACACTGGTCCGGGGCCTTACCAGGAGAAGGACTACCACAACTGTCTCAGACATGGAAGAGGGAATGCAACCCTCCTCCATTGATTTTAGAAGCATGGCCCGAAATGTGGGAAGCGGCTCCACCGCATACATTTAAAAAAAAACTTGGCTGTGAGGCCATCGGGGCCTGGGGTCTTACCCGCCTGCAGAGAGGCCACCACCTTCTGAAGTTCCTTTAAAGTAATGGGACTATCTAACTTATCTTGGAAAAATGGAGGATAAGTACGGCAGGTCAATCTCCTCCAGATAGTTAGAGTTCCTCATCCATGCCCGGAATCTAAGAGCTATAAAGCTTTCGCTAAAATGAAGCAGAAAAAGTATTACTAGAAGTGGGATCAGTCAGCAGCGTCCCACTAGGATCTTGTATGCAGGAGATGAACACAGGCGAGGACCTTTACCTAGCCAGCCATGCCAACATGCAACCATTCCTCTCCCCTTGTTTGAAAATACGCTGGGATTGATGTAACAAATGGGTCTTTGGAGCAGAGGTACGGAGCAAAAGAACATCCCGCAGTGCGGCCTGAAAGGCGGAATACACCAGTGAGTCTCCCATCTGGGAATACTCCACCTCCAAGGCAACGACCATCCACTCCGCCCGCTGTAAATCCACCCTTAGGTCCCAACGCATTTGGAAAATCTGTGACTGGAAACTCCCTCTCGAAAAGGCTTTAAAGGCATCCCAAGAGGTTGATATAGAGAGTGATCGAGGTCATTCCAATATTGTATCATGTCAGACCTATATGGCTCAGAAACCCTTGAATGGGACAACCAGAATCACGATAAACACCATAAACTGTCCTCTGGGCGTTGGACACAGTTGTAAGGCAAGTGGTGCATGGTCTGAAATACCACGAGGTAGATAGATGTCCTGGACCCTGGAAAGAACAGACTCCCCAGCATAGACTAAGTCTGTGCGGGAAAAGGTTTTATGTGAGGCAGAGTGGCAAGTATAAAATAGGGAAAACAGTGCGCATACCACAAAAAGAACCAAAAATGAAGCTGCGACTCAAAAATGTTATACAACATAAATAGTGCAAAGAAAAAAGGTGGAGTCGCGCTAGAAACAATTGAAAATATCCCAATGAAAAAATATTATGTGCAAAATAAAGTCTGTGATGATATTAATATAGATGCAGTCCAAAATTGGTTCAAAAACCAAAAATTCTTGCAAAATATAAACGGTGCTAGGTCTATGTTGTGATAAAGACCACTGCTGCAATGGATGAAGGCAATATGTAGATAACCCAAACGACAGTGCGGACCCTTACCAGAAACAATGATCCCAACGGATCGAGTAATGCAGGGATAATCACAATAGAGATGGATGTAGCACAACGCCTGACGGGATCCACAGTAGCCACCGAATACGTCCCAGAGCATCCAGAGAGAAGAAAAACTCATAGTGTAAAACCATAAATCAAACACACAGGACTGCACCCAGTGGTTGACTAACGGACAGTGTGAAATAATATAACCACCACCACCTCCACCGAACACACTGACCCTTACCAGACCACAAGATCCCATTGAGGATCAAACAGAGCAGGGATGGTACACTCCAGTGTTGATAGAAAAGGTCCCAAATGGATGGCTCCACAAGGTCACCAAGAAAGTTGCAGGATGGCCATAAATAAGAAAAAACTCAAAATAGTGTAATACCGCCAGGTATTTAATAGAAAAGTAGTCGGGTACACTTACATTTAGAAGATTAAAAACGAGCATAAAATCAAACAGCCGGGCCGGTGTGGCAGAACGAGGATTCATCCTCAGTGTGCGGTGACGTCAGAACGTCGCCTCCCAACGTTTCGTCTGAAGAGACTTGGTCACGGGATGAGGAGAACGTTCTGCGTCACCGCACAAATACACAAGATGGGCGGAGTCAGCGTTGGGCACAGATCTCAACGGCCGCACAAGCGCCATCTTGACTGAGGGAAAGAGCAAGGGAAACCTGCTCACAATACCATGTAAACAGAGAAAAATTGCGCTATAGCTAAGGGACCTCTAACGAGCATTACCAAATAGCTAAAAACGCTAGATACAGGGTAAATTAATAAATACAATTAAAAATAATGTGCCGGCCATCAGAGACCAGTGCCCATACGCAGATAGGATTGGCTCATAACGAGACGCGGCAGAGCAAATATATAAACATTTGTCAAATGAGGTGACACGTTATATATATATAACATACAATATGCAAAACTCTTAAAAGAGAAAAACAATAAGGAAAAATTCATTAAAAAGAAAAAAATACATTTAAAATAAAAATGATAAAAATAAAAAGGAGGATAGTGGTAAGATAGTGTTCAAAACCCTATCACTTTTAAGGACATGCCAGTGTTTGGACATGATATGCTTCACACTGGCATGCTGGCAAGAGAAATCAGTAACAAATGGACTTTTAAATCCATTGGTCAGAACATTTTTTGGTTTACTTTTGAGTAGATCATCTCTGTTGGTGTTAATTACCATCTCCAATGTTCCCATAAGTGAATCCCGACAATACCCCTTTTCCACAAACCGCTCAGTCAAGACACTCGCCTGTCTGAGAAAGGTGTCATGATCACTTCAATTCCTCCTAAGACGGAGAAATTGGCCCTTGGGTACCGCCTTGAGCCAAGTAGCATGATGACAGCTATCTTGTGGTATGAAGGAGTTCCTGTCTGTAGTTTTGAAGTATGTCGACGTGACAAACTTATCATTTTCTATACCAATGCTCAGATCCAGAAAATTGATCCTTTCCTTGCTGGCTTCATAACTAAGGACAATACCCCTATCGTTAGCATTAAGGAATGTCATGAATCGAGAGAGATCGTCTTCAGAACCATTCCATAGGAGGAGGATGTCATCAATGTAGCGGGCCCACAGTACAACCTGGGGCCTAGAGGCCACATCGACAACATCCTCCTCCCACTTGGCCATAAATAGATTTGCCAAGCTGGGGGCATATTTAGCCCCCATGGCAACTCCTCTATCTTGCCTGTAGTAATGGCCATCATGCCAGAAAAAATTGTGAGAGGCGGCATACTGTAATAACTCCATAATGAAAGAGACTTGGATGACAGGAAGTCCCGAATCTCTCTCCAGAAAATGGGAAACTGCTTCCAAACCCAGACTGTGAGGCATGACAGTGTATAATGACGTAACATCTGCGGTAATTAACCACAAATCAGTAGAGGGTTTTATGCCGGACAGTAAATGGATAACATGTCTGGTATCCTTCACAAAGGAGGGCATAGTGTTTACTAAAGGCTGCAAGAAAAAATCAATATATTTGCCCACCCGGGACGTAACGGAATCAATCCCACTAACTATGGGACGTCCCGGGGGGGCAAATAGGGTTTTTATGTACTTTGGGGAGATAGTACATAATAGGCACTCTAGGGGCCCTAGGGACCAAAAAGGCTCTCTCTTTAGTGTTCAAAATGTTAAGGCAAAACAGAACAGAACAGTAATCACTGTTCTGTTCTGTTTTGCCTTAACATTACTGTTGAATGCTGAATTAGAAATCAAGCCTTGTACGACGCCATATACAGTGTTGTCCTTAATCCTTGTATACCGTGTAATGTTCACATGTGGTGCATTACAGGCTAAACGCCTGCAAATCTGTTTGTCCTTTTTGAAAAAACAAATAAAAATTTACTGTTGAAAAAAAAAAAATGTTAAGGCAAAAGCCTTTATTAACAATTTTGAGTAGGGCCTTCTTGTATTTATCACCGGGATTAAAGGGGTTGTAAAGACAAAAATATTTTCCTCTTAAATAAAGTCTGACAGTAGCTGATAAAGTAAAAAGTAATGTTTTGCATTATAACTAGTTTGATACCTGTTGAAATCGAGCTGTTTTATTCACCTCCGTCACTCCTGAATCTTTATTCTCACTGACTTCCTGGTTTGCGGTGCGCATTCATTCTTGCTACATCACTGCCTAATGGGAACTACAGTTCCCATTAGGCTTAGCCTCCATGCCTGTGAGGGATAAGAGAGCATCTTCACGCAGGGCTGTAGTCATAGGGAGGGGGTGAGCACATTCTGCTTTCCACCATGAAAAACGGCTCAGATGCTGGTGGAAAGCAAGAAGAGGAGTGACAGGAAATGGCATTTTCAAACCTGGATTACTGTATTTTGGAGATCAAAAGGAAAAACGAGGTAAGTGATATTTAAATGCTCTAGCTTACAGCAATCAATTGATCTAATAAAAAACTAACCTTTAGTGTTCCTTTAAGAGGAAGACGGGTGTAAGTATCTTTATCACTTAAAATCCGTTGCATCTCCGATGAGTAATCCCCTTTGTTCAAAACCACAATCCCACCCCCCTTATCGGCGGGGCGGATGACAAGGTTTTTGTTATCACATAGTGATTTGATACCTTCCTCAATATTCTGTTTACATCTAACCTTCTTTACATTTAAATTACCCAAATCCTTAAGGGTCAAATCTCTAAAGACTCTTAAAACTGCAGGCAAATGACCTGGGGGATTGTATGTAGAGGCATTAGCCAGGCCAGAGTGAACGTAGTTCAAGGCTGTGGTTTTGGAAGGATTAAAATGGTTGGATGACAGATGTCGCTGGATGTTTAACTTGCGGACAAATTTATGTATATCCATATAGGTCTTGAATTTGCTGATATTACTAGGTGGTGCATATTTCAAACCCCTTTCAAGAACACTCAACTCAGAACTGGATAAAACATGAGAACATAAATTAAAAATACCGGTCCCTGTTATGTTTTGGACCTCTTTGGACTTCCTATGTCTCCCCCCTCTGACCCCTCTTTTAGTTCTGCCAACCTTTTGACCCCCTGCCCTGCTCGGGGAAAAACCCAATTCTGTTGAGGGTAATTGGTTGGCTGATTCTGACTACTAGAATAGCCAAATTCGTATGGTCCTGAGGTTTGGACCTGACCACCATTGGATATAGGGTCAGGAAAATACTCACTAACATCAGGGTTATCAAAATTACCCAAGGGGAGAAAGCTGTTATGAGTCAAAATATTGTATTCAGGTTCGAAATTACCTGCATAATGAACCACCTCATTGTCCCTACATCTTTGCATCACATTGGGGTGAAGGCCATGATTATATACAGTACCTCGACTAGGACCCTGTGAAATCGACTGGCTACCGCCATAATTCGGTGGACAGGAGGGAGGTGGACCACCGTAGTTACCTTGACCCCATGGGGTATGAGGGCCAGATCCTCCCATAGCACCTTGTCCCCAAGGTTGGGCACGATAGCCTGGAGGCGGACCGAATTGGCTTCGTTGATTTCCCCCACCCCTCCCAGAATTGGGGGGGGGTAAGGTACAAAAGGTTTTTTCCCTTTATGGTGACTTTTGGGTGTATTACTAGTAGTAGTCCTTTTTTGACTCCCTCTCCCAATCGGTACATGGGAGAAACCAATATTAGTAGCACTGGACCCTGAGTACACAGGGGTGACCTCCATTACTGGGTTATTAATATTGTTGGCTTCTGCCAGCAATTTTTTCTGCCAGTCGAAAACAATATTGCCTTGATAATCACCAAAGTCCCTATTGAACTTTTTCTTCTTTTTAATTTTCTGTTCTTTTTCCTCCTTTTCTAAAATTTTTAAAAGGTTTTTAGATCTATCAGTATAATCGTTGCTAGACATAAATGGAGATAATTTCTCTTTGACAAGTTTAATCTCATCGTCTAAACCAGGGGTGGGCAATTATTTTTTCGATGCCACATGAGAAACTAAAAATATTTTGGAGGGCCGGGCCAAAAGGCTAAACTCAATTCTGCATAAAATCAATTGTATTTCTTTATAAAAAGCAGTAAATATCATTGTTGGACAACTGGTACGAGTACTTGTTATAGACATGGCACAGGAGGGGGACAGAGGCTGGGGACATGGCACAGGAGGGGGACAGAGGCTGGGGACATGGCACAGGAGGGGGACAGAGGCTGGGGACAAGGCACAGGAGGGGGACAGAGGCTGGGGACATGACACAGGAGGGGGACAGAGGCTGGGGACATGACACAGGAGGGGGGCAGAGGCTGGGGACATGACACAGGAGGGGGACAGAGGCTGGGGACATGACACAGGAGGGGGACAGAGGCTGGGGACATGACACAAGAGCGGGACAGAGGCTGGGGACATGACACCGGAGGGGGACAGACGCTGGGGACATGACACAGGAGGGGGACAGACGCTGGGGACATGACACAGGAGGGGGACAGACGCTGGGGACATGACACAGGAGGGGGACATACGCTGGGGACATGACACAGGAGGGGGACAGACGCTGGGGACATGACACAGGAGGGGGACAGACGCTGGGGACATGGCACAGGAGGGGGACAGACGCTGGGGACATGACACAGGAGGGGGACAGAGGCTGGGGACAGGCAGCCACTGTTTAATCAATAACAATTGATTAAACAGTGGCTGCATGTGATGGCACAGTGGCTGCGTGTGATGGCACAGTGGTTGCGTTAGATGGGCACAGTGGCGACAATTGATGGCACAGTGGCTGCGTGTGATGGGCACAGTGGCAACAATTGATGGCACAGTGACTGCGTGTGTTGGCACAGTGGCTGCATGTGATGGCACAGTGGCTGCGTTTGATGGGCACAGTGGCTGCATGTGATTGGCACAGTGGCTGCGCTTGATGGGCAGAGTGGCTGCGTGTGATTGGCACAGTGGCTGCGTTTGGGAACAGTGGCGACAATTGATTGCACAGTGGCTGCGTGTGATTGGCACAGTGGCTGCGTTTGATGGGCACAGTGGCTGCATGTGATTGGCACAGTGGCTGCGTGTGATTGGCACAGTGGCTGCGTGTGATTGGCACAGTGGCTGCGTGTGATTGGCACAGTGGCTGCGTTTGGGAACAGTGGCTGCGTGTGATTGGCACAGTGGCTGCGTTTGATGGGAACAGTGGCTGCGTGTGATTGGCACAGTGGCTGCGTGTGATTGGCACAGTGGCTGCGTGTGATTGGCACAGTGGCTGCGTTTGATGGGCACAGTGGCGACAATTTATGGTGGCACAGTGGCTGCGTGTGTTGGCACAAGTGGCTGCATGTGTTAGCACAGTGGCTGCGTGTGATGGGCACAGTGACCCCTCCCGCCCCTGCCTTGTACCGGCCCCGCCTACTGTTATCACCCCGGCAGGGAACATTACAGACAGCGTTCGTTTGAACAGCTGTTTTCCCCGCTGCGCATAGACACTCCCCCTTGGACGGATCTGTCCAATCGCGAGCAAGGGGGAGTGTCTATGTGACTCCCCCTTCCTCGCGATTGGACAGATCCGTCCAAGGGGGAGTGTCTATGCGCGGCGGAGAAAACAGCTGTTCAAACGAACGCTGTCTGTAATGTTCCCCGCCGGGGTGATTAACGTGGCAGCGGCGGGGGGGCCGGATTAAAAGGTCCGCCGGGCCGTATACGGCCCGCAGGCCGTAGTTTGCCCAGGTCTGGTCTAAACGCTTTAACTTAGTAGCCTTACGTTCACCCAAAAATTTTAAAAGGCCAAGTCCAGAGTCATTAAAATATTTATACCAGCTCTCCAAATCAGTATCGCCTTTTTGGGGGGCAATCTCCCACCTTAGGCTCCTGGGGACCATTTGGTGTTTGAGGTATGTGTCCAAAAAGACAACATCCCATTGGGTGTGCAATTCTGCTATGGTCAAATTTTTTAGTCTCATGAAGAGACCACCTAGATCGCCATCACCATCTTTGAATGTTTCAAACACCCGCTCTGAGTTAACAACTCGTGTAGCTCGAAATTCGAATATATCCATATTAGTGAAATTTCAGCAATCAGTGAATAGAACTCTGTGATAGAGTATATAGGTAGCAGCACAGTAGAGTATAAGAACAAGTTATAAAATAGGGAAAACAGTGTGCATACCACAAAAAGAACCAAAAATGAAGCTGCGACTCAAAAATGTTATACAACATAAATAGTGCAAAGAAAAAAGGTGGAGTCGTGCTAAAAACAACTGAAAATATCTCAATGAAAAAATATTATGTGCAAAATAAAGTCTGTGATGATATTAATATAGATGCAGTCCAAAATTGGTTCAAAAACCAAAAATTCTTGCAAAATATAAACGGTGCTAGGTCTGTGTTGTGATAAAGACCACTGCTGCAATGGATGAAGGCAATATGTAGATAACCCAAACGACAGTGCGGACCCTTACCAGAAACAATGATCCCAACGGATCGAGTAATGCAGGGATAATCACAATAGAGATGGATGTAGCACAACGCCTGACGGGATCCACAGTAGCCACCGAATACGTCCCAGAGCATCCAGAGAGAAGAAAAACTCACATTGTGTAAAACCATAAATCAAACACACAGGACTGCACCCAGTGGTTGACTAACGGACAGTGTGAAATAATATAAAAAAAGCCTCTTACCAAATATAATTGATCTCCAGATTAAAAGAGATCAAACAGCGCATAAGAGACATAGATGGATAATATCCCATAGACAGCAACAGACAGCAACAGCGATGAAATCCTGGTAACTGTGTCTTTACAGATGCATCTCTCGATAGGTCATCCAGGGGTATAAGAAACAGAGAGACCTCACATAGCGTAATTGCGTCTTAGTTTAATATTTAGTAAAGGTGAAAATACACTTACATAGCATAGTAGATAAATGTGTAAAAATATGAGCCGGGCCGCTCGATACACAGCCTGTATCAGGTAGACAATACGCGGTGACGTCAGAACGCCGCCTCCCAACGTTTCGTCGCGATAGGACTTGGTCACGGGATACAGGCGGCGCTCTGAATCACCGCATAAATACAATGGACGTAGGATGTAGCCTCGATGTGGTGAAGCATTCGAAGGTCCGTCGGACATCTTGACTGAGGGAAAGCCTGAACATAGTCAAAGCAAAACCAACGCCAAGTAAGGGCAACTACATCTGAATACCCAATTTGTACAAAAGTAATCAAAGGCGGATAGAATTGATATGCACTGACTCTAAGCCAATCGCCATACCCGCAATAATATAGATGTTGAATGACAACACCTCACGAATCAAAAAGATATGCTAAGATCTAAAAATAAATAAAACCACATTGGTATAGGTACCGTGACATTAAACACAGAAGCCCATATAAAATCTTAGATAGAACCATTAGGTTCTCTGCAAATGTAAAAACTCGCACAGGCAGTCATAATGAAGAGAGATAGTCATATTGCATAGACCAACAAACCCTTCATAGCCACCAAACTATCTGCACCCTGAACGAAACCCGCAAGGGACGCACCAAAGTAATCGGGCATCCAATATAATATAAATAATTAAATTATAATCATAAAGGTAATTATTATTTAAAATTGATAAATGACCCATAAGGACAGCACCATACTGGTCAGGCATCAATCATCACATAAAAACGGTAAACAGATACCAAAAAAAGAAACACAGATAAAAATTAAAAGTTATAAAAAAGGCTATTTCATTACAGTGGCCCATAAGGGAACACCCACTATTGGCCAGCACAAATTAAATTTCAATTCATATTAAAAAACATGAATGATCTGTTTTTTAATATGAATTGATTTTTAATATGAATTGAAATTTAATTTGTGCTGGCCAATAGTGGGTGTTCCCTTATGGGCCACTGTAATGAAATAACCTTTTTTATAACTTTTAATTTTTATCTGTGTTTCTTTTTTTGGTATCTGTTTACCGTTTTTATGTGATGATTGATGCCTGACCAGTATGGTGCTGTCCTTATGGGTCATTTATCAATTTTAAATAATAATTACCTTTATGATTATAATTTAATTATTTTATTTGACTCAGTATCGTGGCCATTTATGTTCGGAGTGATGGAACGCTGGGGGTTTGGCACGAAATTTCTTGGAGTCTTATCTGCACTTTATTCTCACCCTAAAGCTAATATACGCTTTCAGGGTATTTTTTCGGAACCTATTGAGATACATAGGGGTACTAGGCAGGGATGCCCTTTATCTCCCCTGATATTTGCAATAGTGATGGAATCCCTGGCTATAGCTATACGAGAAAACTCAAATATCAGGGGAGTTAGATGTGCCAAAATGGAGCATAAATGTGCCTTATTTGCAGATGACCTTTTACTGTTTTTGACCGCTCCAGATACATCCCTACCGGAAATATATTCTCTTTTAGACAAATTTTCTATGGTTTCAGGTCTAACTGTGAATATGGCCAAGTCTAGGGCCCTCAATGTTTCTCTCCCTGAATCCACGGTTTCTCTACTGAAGAAAAATTATGGATTCAAATGGGACACCTCTTATATCAAATACCTGGGTATCTATTTGACCCCCAACATTCAAAATTTGTATTTGGCCAATTATCCCCCTATGTATAGAAAACTTGAGAAAGATTTGAAAGATTGGGGGACACAGAATATAGGTTGGATTGGTAGAATTAACTCGGTTAAGATGACTCTTCTCCCTAGGCTTTTGTATCTTTTTAGATCATTACCCATACCGATAATTAAAAGTCATCTAAAATCTTTTCAAGGAAAGATTACCAAGTTTATTTGGAACAATAAGGGTCCACGCCTTCCATCCCGCACTCTCTATAACTTGCCTGAACAGGGTGGTCTGGGGGTACCCAACTTATTATGGTATTATCAATCAGCGAGATTGGCACAATTATCGGAAACCTTTCTTAAACATGAACGCCCTGACTGGTTAGATATAGAAGAGCAGGCGACCCCGAATCTAACGATAGAGGAGTTGATGTGGAGTCCTACCAAGAATAGGCCTTCTATATTATCTCCGACTCTTTCTCAAACCTTAGTTTTATGGGATTCACTTAAAAACAATCCCTCTCTAATTTCTAAAGGCAGGCCTTTATCAAGTGTTTTTCTAGACCCACTCTTCGTTGCTAAAATCGATATAGATTCTTTCAAATGGTGGCATGATAAAGGGTTGTATCGTATAGGTCGTTTTTTTTCACGCTCAGGTCCACTTCCTGAACAACATTTCATAGCCAAGCTAGATCTTCCTGTCTCAGAAAAACTAAGATTTTCCCAACTACATGATTATGCACAAAGCCTATGGGATAGTGACTCGATCTCTGGATTATTGACACCTTATGAAAGTAATTGTGATCAGGGTTTGATCAGGAAGGGAAATATTTCAATCATATATCAATCTCTTGCTAATAATTGTACCAAATTACCTCATATGTTGGCCTGGGAAAAGGAACTTAATAACACTTGGGATTTATCTGACTGGTGTAATAACTATACTAGATCCATTAAAGGATATGTGAATATATCCCTTGTAGAGGCTAATGTAAAAATTTATACTAGGTGGTATTTAGTTCCTGTTAAACTGGCTTCCATGTATCCGTCAACCTCGCCCCTATGCTTTAGAGGTTGTCAGGGACTGGGGTCTATGGTACATATATGGTGGGAATGTCCCAAAATACGGGGATACTGGAATAAGGTGTTTAACATAATAAGACGAGTCACAGGATGTAACTTACATCAATCCCCCACTATTGCTTTACTTAACGGAATGTTACCCCAGACCTCCAAGGTTACTAGAAAACTCATCCAATACATTCTGACGGGTGCCAGGATCACAATCGCAGCTGCGTGGAAAAAGACTTCTGTCTCTATCAGGTATATGAAACAAAAGGTTACATGGATCATGGAACAAGAAAAGAGGGTTTGTTCCATGTTGGATATGTCTACTCTTTTCCATGAAATATGGGAACCTTGGATGAAATTTATGGGAATATCTTTTACCCCGTGAAGACTGTGAAGACATTAATATCCTGAAGATGATGGTGTTCATTGGCAGGCAGGCTGCCATATCTTTTTCTTTTTCTTTTTCTTTTTTCTCTTCCTTTCTTTGATTTCTCTGTGATTACTTCTAGTTATCTTATCTATGAGGATAGAATCCTCACTATTTCTCATTCTCAGTGTGTTATGTTTAGGAAAAAAAAAAAATATTATAAACATTTGTATTTACCTATGTTTAGGTTTTTAAAGGATTACACCAAACTTTTGGGGATATTGGGTTTGATGAGGGTTTAGAGAATATATGATTACAGAAACCGGTGGGTTTTAATAAAAACTATTAGAGGGAGGGAGGGGGGATTGAAGGGGTTGCTTGATCTCTTGGACACAGGCAGTTCCCGTTAGGGGTGTCGGAGAGGTTATTATTCTCCAGAAATCCTATCCTTTATTTGTTCCGTGAACTTAGGTCTAGTACACACATGGGTTTTTTTTTTTTTTTTTTTCTTATATATAATTTATTGTGTGGTAACGATAGTCCTAAGAGATCCTATAGCATATTAAATTGTTATTTTATTTAATTATAAATTATTAGTTACACCTAATTTTTCTCCTTTGCTTATATAAACTGTTTTAATCTCACCGTATGGTGATGGACATGAGAAATGGATAGATATGATGGACAGTTACTATGACAGGAATGTCTAATATGTGGAGTAATGCACTTGCTTTATTGTTTTCCGTATATTATTGATTTGTATACTGCTGATATAATACAAATGTATGTACTTTTATTGAAAATAAACTTAAAATTGAATGAAAAAAAATAAATGAAAGAAATTTATGTTGATAAACTTAAAATTGTGGCCATGCCAGCGATTTAGAAAAGAGCGTCTTTGTGTGTTTTGCAGGAAAATTTTTAAAATTTTTAACATGACGGTCAATGAGAGTGGTTTTGTCGCTCTTGTCCTTTAGAAGCTCCTGGAACTAAAACTAAAATACGTATCACAAAACTGATCACATTGCCTGAAACCAGACAAGCATACCTACGTTTTGATATATAAATTGTGTATGACAAGTAGATCTTGTGGGCGTGAGAGCAATTTGTTCGCCCTTTTTTTAAAGATAATTTTTGTTTTCAAAGATCTCCACTGTAAAGGTCACATGACACACTCTAAATCCCTTCCATAGGGTTACATTATAACCGATTCCATTTTCTGAAAAAATCGCTAAACGTAAATTGCGTTTTCACAAAAACCGTAAAAGATATCAATCTGAAAAGTCATGTTTGGATAGCTGAATATTTTGTGACCGCTTTAAAGTTTGTTTGGTGTCTGTAAGTGAAAGTATGAAGGAGCTGAAACTTTTGGCAGAACGTGTGTTTTGAAGCAGGAAAAAGGATGTTCTCATTGACTTCAATGTTAAAAAAAAGTGTCTAAAAGCTTAATATTTTAAAAAGTATAAATAGTACAAAAAAACTTGAAGAAGTCCCATCGTTAGCTGAATGAGACGAACATTTTAAAAGTTAAATGGTCTCAATAGCTGAAAGTATGCAGAAGTTACGCAGAGCCAAAAAACGTACGGAATAAAATTAAAATTAAAACTAGAAAATGCATTCCCTGAGGAAAATGCGAGTGGGAATGCTGAATTGCTGAGCCCGCACCAAAGCCATTCACCATAACCACTACACTATCTTTAGGACACACAGCTCCTTTCTCTATCTGCAAAGTAGAGAGTATGCTGACTTCCTGGTCGCCCCTCCCCCCTCAAGAGGTTTCCCCCCCTCCCCCAGGTCAGTGAGGAGGAATATTGCCCTGAGGTAAGGAAAGCTATTTATGGAAAGAAATTCCATTACAAACGCCTTTTAATTCACAGACCAATACATGAATTACGCCTTCAAACAAAACGTAATAAATCCACAACCGTACATGCGATCGATACAGCGACTTCACCGTTTGAAAGACACGGCCCTTGTGAACGCATCGATATGAAATTTATGTTGATAAACTTAAAAATGTGGCCATGCCAGCGATTTAGAAAAGAGCGTCTTTGTGTGTTTTGCAGGAATTTTTTTTAGACTTTTTAACATGACGGTCAATGGGAGGGCGTTTGAGGCACTTGTCCTTTAGAAGCTCCTGGAACTAAAAGTCAAATGCCTATCGCAAAACTGATCACATTGCCTGAAACCAGACAAGCATACCTACGTTTTGATATATAAATTGTGTATGACAAGTAGATCTTGTGGGCGTGAGAGCAATTTGTTCGCCCTTTTTTTAAAGATAATTTTTGTTTTCAAAGATCTCCACTGTAAAGGTCACATGACACACTCTAAATCCCTTCCATAGGGTTACATTATAACCGATTCCATTTTCTGAAAAAATCGCTAAACGTAAATTGCGTTTTCACAAAAACCGTAAAAGATATCAATCTGAAAAGTCATGTTTGGATAGCTGAATATTTTGTGACCGCTTTAAAGTTTGTTTGGTGTCTGTAAGTGAAAGTATGAAGGAGCTGAAACTTTTGGCAGAACGTGTGTTTTGAAGCAGGAAAAAGAATGTTCTCATTGACTTCAATGTTAAAAAAAAGTGTCTAAAAGCTTAATATTTTAAAAAGTATAAATAGTACAAAAAAACTTGAAGAAGTCCCATCGTTAGCTGAATGAGACGAACATTTTAAAAGTTAAATGGTCTCAATAGCTGAAAGTATGCAGAAGTTACGCAGAGCCAAAAAACGTACGGAATAAAATTAAAATTAAAATTAAGAAGAAGAACTAGACAATGCATTTCCTGAGGAAAATGCGAGTGGGAATGCTGAATAGCTGAATTGCTGAGCCCGCACAAAAGCCATTCACCATAACCACTACACTATCTTTAGGACATACAAGCAGTGTTCCTTCAGTACTTATAAAGCCTAATATCGCACAGCTCCTTTCTCTATCTGCAATATAGAGAGTGTCCTGACTTGACTGGTCGCCCCTCCCCCCTCAAGAGGCTTTCTCCACATGAGGTGGGGGAGGAGGACTGCACTGAGGTAAAGAAAGCTATTTAGGGAATCAAAATACCATTAGAAACGCTTTCATCCACACACAAAATCAGTTATCGAAGCCTTCAAACAAAACGTAATAAATCCACAAACGTACATGCGATCGATACAGCGACTTCACAGTTTGAAAGACACGGCCCTTGTGAACGCATCGATATGAAATTGATGTTGATAAACTTAAAAATGTGGCCATGTCAGCGATTTAGAAAAGAGCGTCTTTGTGTGTTTTGCAGAAACATTTTTTAGACTTTTTAACATGACTCTTGTCCTTTAGAAGCTCCTGGAACTAAAACTAAAATACGTATCACAAAACTGATCACATTGCCTGAAACCAGACAAGCATACCTACGTTTTGATATATAAATTGTGTATGACAAGTAGATCTTGTGGGCGTGAGAGCAATTTGTTCCCCCTTTTTTTAAAGATAATATTTTTTGTGGATGATCTCCACTCTAAAGGTCACATGACACACTCTAAACCTGCTCCATAGAATTACATTATAACCGATAAAATATCACTAAACGTAAATTGCGTTTTCACAAAAACCGTAAAAGATATCAATCTAAAAAGTCATGTTTGGATAGCTGAATATTTTGTGACCGCTTTAAAGTTTGTTTGGTGTCTGTAAGTGAAAGTATGAAGGAGCTGAAACTTTTGGCAGAACGTGTGTTTTGAAGCGGTAAAAAGCATGTTCTCATTGACTTCAATGTTAAAAAAAAGTGTCTAAAAGCTTAATATTTTAAAAAGTATAAATAGTACAAAAAAACTTGAAGAAGTCCCATCGTTAGCTGAACGAGACGAACATTTTAATAGTTGAATGGTCTCAATAGCTCAAAGTATGCAGAAGTTACGCAGAGCCAAAAAACGTACGGAATAAAGGATAAGAATAAAAAGAACTAGAAAATGCATTCCCTGAGGAAAATGCGAGTGGGAATGCTGAATTGCTGAGCCCGCACCAAAGCCATTCACCATAACCACTACACTATCTTTAGGACACACAGCTCCTTTCTCTATCTGCAAAGTAGAGAGTATGCTGACTTCCTGGTCGCCCCTCCCCCCTCAAGAGGTTTCCCCTCCCCCCAGGTCAGTGAGGAGGAATATTGCACTGAGGTAGAAAGCTATTTATGGAAAGAAATTCCATTACAAACGCCTTTTAATTTACAGACCAATACATTAATTACGCCTCCAAACAAAACGTAATAAATCCACAACCGTACATGCGATCGATACAGCGACTTCACCGTTTGAAAGACACGGCCCTTGTGAACGCATCGATATGAAATTTATGTTGATAAACTTAAAATTGTGGCCATGCCAGCGATTTAGAAAAGAGCGTCTTTGTGTGTTTTGCAGGAAAATTTTTTAAATTTTTAACATGGACGGTCAATGAGAGTGGTTTTGTCACTCTTGTCCTTTAGAAGCTCCTGGAACTAAAACTAAAATACGTATCACAAAACTGATCACATTGCCTGAAACCAGACAAGCATACCTACGTTTTGATATATAAATTGTGTATGACAAGTAGATCTTGTGGGCGTGAGAGCAATTTGTTCGCCCTTTTTTTAAAGATAATTTTTGTTTTCAAAGATCTCCACTGTAAAGGTCACATGACACACTCTAAATCCCTTCCATAGGGTTACATTATAACCGATTCCATTTTCTGAAAAAATCGCTAAACGTAAATTGCGTTTTCACAAAAACCGTAAAAGATATCAATCTGAAAAGTCATGTTTGGATAGCTGAATATTTTGTGACCGCTTTAAAGTTTGTTTGGTGTCTGTAAGTGAAAGTATGAAGGAGCTGAAACTTTTGGCAGAACGTGTGTTTTGAAGCAGGAAAAAGGATGTTCTCATTGACTTCAATGTTAAAAAAAAGTGTCTAAAAGCTTAATATTTTAAAAAGCATAAATAGTACAAAAAAACTTGAAGAAGTCCCATCGTTAGCTGAATGAGACGAACATTTTAAAAGTTAAATGGTCTCAATAGCTGAAAGTATGCAGAAGTTACGCAGAGCCAAAAAACGTACGGAATAAAATTAAAATTAAAATTAAGAACTAGAAAATGCATTCCCTGAGGAAAATGCGATGCGTGGGAATGCTGAATTGCTGAGCCCGCACCAAAGCCATTCACCATAACCACTACACTATCTTTAGGACACACAGCTCCTTTCTCTATCTGCAAAGTAGAGAGTATGCTGACTTCCTGGTCGCCCCTCCCCCCTCAAGAGGTTTCCCCTCCCCCCAGGTCAGTGAGGAGGAATATTGCACTGAGGTAAGGAAAGCTATTTATGGAAAGAAATTCCATTACAAACGCCTTTTAATTCACAGACCAATACATTAATTACGCCTCCAAACAAAACGTAATAAATCCACAACCGTACATGCGATCGATACAGCGACTTCACCGTTTGAAAGACACGGCCCTTGTGAACGCATCGATATGAAATTTATGTTGATAAACTTAAAATTGTGGCCATGCCAGCGATTTAGAAAAGAGCGTCTTTGTGTGTTTTGCAGGAAAATTTTTAAAATTTTTAACATGGACGGTCAATGAGAGTGGTTTTGTCGCTCTTGTCCTTTAGAAGCTCCTGGAACTAAAACTAAAATACGTATCACAAAACTGATCACATTGCCTGAAACCAGACAAGCATACCTACGTTTTGATATATAAATTGTGTATGACAAGTAGATCTTGTGGGCGTGAGAGCAATTTGTTCGCCCTTTTTTTAAAGATAATTTTTGTTTTCAAAGATCTCCACTGTAAAGGTCACATGACACACTCTAAATCCCTTCCATAGGGTTACATTATAACCGATTCCATTTTCTGAAAAAATCGCTAAACGTAAATTGCGTTTTCACAAAAACCGTAAAAGATATCAATCTGAAAAGTCATGTTTGGATAGCTGAATATTTTGTGACCGCTTTAAAGTTTGTTTGGTGTCTGTAAGTGAAAGTATGAAGGAGCTGAAACTTTTGGCAGAACGTGTGTTTTGAAGCAGGAAAAAGGATGTTCTCATTGACTTCAATGTTAAAAAAAAGTGTCTAAAAGCTTAATATTTTAAAAAGTATAAATAGTACAAAAAAACTTGAAGAAGTCCCATCGTTAGCTGAACGAGATGAACATTTTAAAAGTTGAATGGTCTCAATAGCTGAAAGTATGCAGAAGTTACGCAGAGCCAAAAAACGTACGGAATAAAATTAAAATTAAAATTAAGAATAATAAAAAACGAATATCAATACTGGGAATGCTTATTAAAGCATTCCCACTAATAATAAAAAACGAATATCAATACTGGGAATGCTTATTAAAGCATTCCCACTAATAACTAGACAATGCATTTCCAGAGGAAAATGCGAGTGGGAATGCTGAATAGCTGAATTGCTGAGCCCGCACAAAAGCCATTCACCATAACCACTACACTATCATTAGGACATACAACCAGTGTTCCTTCAGTACTTATAAAGCCTAATATCACACAGCTCCTTTCTCTATCTGCAATATAGAGAGTGTCCTGACTTGCCTGGTCGCCCCTCCCCCCTCAAGAGGCTTTCTCCACATGAGGTGGGGGAGGAGGACTGCACTGAGGTAAGGAAAGCTATTTAGGGAATCAAAATACCATTAGAAACGCTTTCATCCACACACAAAATCAGTTATCGAAGCCTTCAAACAAAACGTAATAAATCCACAACCGTACATGCGATCGATACAGCGACTTCACCGTTTGAAAGACACGGCCCTTGTGAACGCATCGTTATGAAAATTATGTTGATAAACTTAAAAATGTGGCCATGTCAGCGATTTAGAAAAGAGCGTCTTTGTGTGTTTTGCAGAAACATTTTTTAGACTTTTTAACATGACTCTTGTCCTTTAGAAGCTCCTGGAACTAAAACTAAAATACGTATCACAAAACTGATCACATTGCCTGAAACCAGACAAGCATACCTACGTTTTGATATATAAATTGTGTATGACAAGTAGATCTTGTGGGCGTGAGAGCAATTTGTTCGCCCTTTTTTTAAAGATAATTTTTGTTTTCAAAGATCTCCACTGTAAAGGTCACATGACACACTCTAAATCCCTTCCATAGGGTTACATTATAACCGATTCCATTTTCTGAAAAAATCGCTAAACGTAAATTGCGTTTTCACAAAAACCGTAAAAGATATCAATCTGAAAAGTCATGTTTGGATAGCTGAATATTTTGTGACCGCTTTAAAGTTTGTTTGGTGTCTGTAAGTGAAAGTATGAAGGAGCTGAAACTTTTGGCAGAACGTGTGTTTTGAAGCAGGAAAAAGGATGTTCTCATTGACTTCAATGTTAAAAAAAAGTGTCTAAAAGCTTAATATTTTAAAAAGTATAAATAGTACAAAAAAACTTGAAGAAGTCCCATCGTTAGCTGAATGAGACGAACATTTTAAAAGTTAAATGGTCTCAATAGCTGAAAGTATGCAGAAGTTACGCAGAGCCAAAAAACGTACGGAATAAAATTAAAATTAAGAAGAAGAATAATAAAAAACGAATATCAATACTGGGAATGCTTATTAAAGCATTCCCACTAATAAAAAACGAATATCAATACTGGGAATGCTTATTAAAGCATTCCCACTAATAATAAAAAACGAATATCAATACTGGGAATGCTTATTAAAGCATTCCCACTAATAATAAAAAACGAATATCAATACTGGGAATGCTTATTAAAGCATTCCCACTAATAATAAAAAACGAATATCAATACTGGGAATGCTTATTAAAGCATTCCCACTAATTAAGAAGAAGAACTAGAAAATGCATTCCCTGAGGAAAATGCGAGTGGGAATGCTGAATTGCTGAGCCCGCACCAAAGCCATTCACCATAACCACTACACTATCTTTAGGACACACAGCTCCTTTCTCTATCTGCAAAGTAGAGAGTATCCTGACTTCCTGGTCGCCCCTCCCCCCTCAAGAGGTTTCTCCTCCCCCCAGGTCAGTGAGGAGGAATATTGCACTGAGGTAGAAAGCTATTTATGAAAAGAAATTCCATTACAAACGCCTTTTAATTCACAGACCAATACATTAATTACGCCTCCAAACAAAACGTAATAAATCCACAACCGTACATGCGATCGATACAGCGACTTCACCGTTTGAAAGACACGGCCCTTGTGAACGCATCGATATGAAATTTATGTTGATAAACTTAAAATTGTGGCCATGCCAGCGATTTAGAAAAGAGCGTCTTTGTGTGTTTGCAGGAATTTTTTTTAGACTTTTTAACATGACGGTCAATGGGAGGGCGTTTGAGGCACTTGTCCTTTAGAAGCTCCTGGAACTAAAAGTCAAATGCCTATCGCAAAACTGATCACATTGCCTGAAACCAGACAAGCATACCTACGTTTTGATATATAAATTGTGTATGACAAGTAGATCTTGTGGGCGTGAGAGCAATTTGTTCGCCCTTTTTTTAAAGATAATTTTTGTTTTCAAAGATCTCCACTCTAAAGGTCACATGACACACTCTAAACCTGCTCCATAGGATTACATTATAACCGATAAAAAAATCACTAAACGTAAATTGCGTTTTCACAAAAACCGTATAAGATATCAATCTAAAAAGTCATGTTTGGATAGCTGAATATTTTGTGACCGCTTTAAAGTTTGTTTGGTGTCTGTAAGTGAAAGTATGAAGGAGCTGAAACTTTTGGCAGAACGTGTGTGTGACGGTATCGGTATGATATCCCCGTCAACGTTCCCTTCTCTCCATACAAGAACATCACAGGATTCCCCACACATGAGTCAAGACTGGATGCTGGAACCAAGACTGATTTATTGGCAGCTTGCTGCTGGTTATAAATACAGTTTTACAAGCTAAATCCTTAATCAAGGAACAATGGGAGTTCCACCCCCTTTTCACCCACTCTGGAGTTCTCATACAGAATATAGCCAGACAATTCGGAGTCGACCTGAAAACACATTTTCTTTAGATAAGGACATCAGTGGAGTTAAATACTAGGTGTAACAGCCTGACCACAATGAAGCAATCAGACTAATTAACATGAGCCACTTATCTAATCATTGTAAACAGTAAGGCCGGTCTCCTTCCCACACACAATAAATCGATTACCATTTGAACTAGGGAGCTGGCTGAGGAAGGGTCATTAACATATCAATCAGCCTGTAACACATGAACCCTTTTTACCTCTAACACACATAATATATCTAAAACAAGCAGGGAGAATTACATGCTTCACAATGGCCCCCCTTTTTCTCCCTGCTCCGGCAAACCCGGTTGGACCTTCCCTGGTCCAGTAGGGTTGACGGGTTCAGAGCTTTTAGTCCGAGGTTAACTCCGTTTGGCGTGACTGACCTCCCTTGGCAACTGCTTCCGACTCAGGTATGTCACCGGGTCGTCGGATCACACGCCGGTCAGTCCCCAAGTCTTTGTGCGATCTGCAGAGTCACCAGAAGTCAGTGTGAAGATGGCGAATGGGTCTGTGCGCCGCCATCTAGGTGTCCCGCTATGGGAGGGGCAGGTTATGGCTCTGAAGTGACAATCACAGGAGATTCATAAAAAGAAAAAGTTATATTTGTTGAAGTGCTGTAGCACTGGTGCTCAGAGTCCGGGGGGGGGGGAGAGAGGGGACTCAGAGCCCCATAAGGTCAGCCACCCCCTGCTCCCTCCGCAGCCGCCGGTTCTCCTCTTTGAGCTTCTCCAGCTCCATCTCCAGTTCATGGAGCCTGGGGGGGTCAGCCCGCTGTGACCTCAGGTGGTTGTTCTCCTCCTCCATGCGGCTTATGCACTCCTCCAGCTCTATGTACTCACGGATCAGATCCTGCTTGCTCATGTCCTGCAGGCTTTCCACGTGGTCCTTCATCATCAGGAACTGGGTGGTGGTGTAAGGGGCCACCGGTGGGCCCTTGGCGAACATCTCGGCCCGCATCTGGGGCGCCCGCTGCGATTCCATCTCCTCCAGTCGCTTCTTCTCCTCCCAGGTCCGCTGGTTATATGACTTCCAGGACCTCTTCTTCTTGGAGGGTAGCTGGCGGTGCCTCTTTCTGCCCAGCTCCCTCCAAGGCCCCTCCGGCTCATGGCTGTCGCCCATGACCAGCTGACAATGGTGTTCCCTGTTGTCCGTAATAACAGATTGTACCATGAGGGCTTCGTAAGGGGTGCCCAATGGTTCTTCCTGACCCAGCTCCTGGGGATCCCAAGCCGAGTCTACACAATGGGCTGCTGCTGGTGGGCGGTACCCAGGTTGAGACCAATTTGACCTGGTGTTGTCATTCATGGGGCAATTCTGCTTGAAGTGACCCAACTGTTTGCACCGGAAGCAGCGTTGTTCGTTGTCCTCCTGGCGTGGGTAGCGAGGGCTATATGTCATCGGTCTGTTAGGCGGTTGGTATCTAGCGGCTGGTGGGTGTGAGGGCGCCGTTGGTTGTGGAGGTTGTACCCGTGGTGTGACCTGGTTTGTCTTGCGAGTATCCGCATATTCATCCGCCAACTTCGCGGCCTCTGGTAGAGTCATGGGCCTGCGATCTCTCACCCAATCCTTGACGTCCGTCTGGATGTGATTGTAAAATTGCTCCAGGAGCATTAGTTGCAAAATGTCCTCTGCGGTGGTGGCCTGGCTGCTGTTAGCCCAGTTAGAGGCCGACCGGGACAACTGGCATGCCCATTCCGCGTAAGAGTCTTTCGTGGTTTTGCGTGAGTCCCTGAACTTCTGTCGGTGGGACTCTGGGGTTACTGCATAACGAGCCAGGAGCGCTTCTTTAACCCGGGCGTAGCTATGGATATCCTGATCTGGCACGGTCCGGAAAGCATCAGAAGCTTTGCCTGACAGTTTGCCTGACAATATTGCAACCCACTCTCCTCTAGCTATTCGGTGCAGGTTACATTGTCGCTCAAAATCCGCCAGGAAGTTATCAATCTCACAGTCCTTTTCATCAAAAGCTTTAAAAGCGCTAAACGGAATCTTCCTTGCGTCTGCTGTGCTGTACTCACTGTTTGGAGAAGGTGCGGCTGCTTGTTGGACTGCTGCCAGTTTTAACTGTAGCTCTGCATCTCTTATTTGTTTATCCTTCTGTAGTTCTGCGTCCCTTATTTCTTTAGCCTCCTGTAGCTCTGCGTCTCTTATTTGTTTATCCTTCTGTAGTTCTGCGTTTACTAACAGGTCCATCACTTTCAGCACCACATCCGGCGTTGGGTTCGGGCCGAACCACGCTAGATTCTCTCTCATTAGCTTGTTGGCTGGCGATTCCTCCTCCTGAATCCCTGGTGTCTCCATCTCTTGTACTGCTGGCGTTGCTGCAATCCCGTCCTCCTGGTCTAGCTCCATTGATTCTGCTATGATGACCCGCTTGGTTTTGTTGCTAGCAATCCTTCCACGAACTTCCAGTAGTTCTTCCAGTGTCTGCTTGGAATCCGGGTGTAAAGGAGAGTAGAAGGGAAAATCCCACTGCTACCAACCAATTGTGACGGTATCGGTATGATATCCCCGTCAACGTTCCCTTCTCTCCATACAAGAACATCACAGGATTCCCCACACATGAGTCAAGACTGGATGCTGGAACCAAGACTGATTTATTGGCAGCTTGCTGCTGGTTATAAATACAGTTTTACAAGCTAAATCCTTAATCAAGGAACAATGGGAGTTCCACCCCCTTTTCACCCACTCTGGAGTTCTCATACAGAATATAGCCAGACAATTCGGAGTCGACCTGAAAACACATTTTCTTTAGATAAGGACATCAGTGGAGTTAAATACTAGGTGTAACAGCCTGACCACAATGAAGCAATCAGACTAATTAACATGAGCCACTTATCTAATCATTGTAAACAGTAAGGCCGGTCTCCTTCCCACACACAATAAATCGATTACCATTTGAACTAGGGAGCTGGCTGAGGAAGGGTCATTAACATATCAATCAGCCTGTAACACATGAACCCTTTTTACCTCTAACACACATAATATATCTAAAACAAGCAGGGAGAATTACATGCTTCACAGTGTGTTTTGAAGCAGGAAAAAGGATGTTCTCATTGACTTCAATGTTAAAAAAAGTGTCTAAAAGCTTAATATTTTAAAAAGTATAAATAGTACAAAAAAACTTGAAGAAGTCCCATCGTTAGCTGAACGAGATGAACATTTTAATAGTTGAATGGTCTCAATAGCTGAAAGTATGCAGAAGTTACGCAGAGCCAAAAAACGTACGGAATAATAAAATTAAAATTAAAATTAAGAAGAATAACTAGACAATGCATTTCCTGAGGAAAATGCGAGTGGGAATGCTGAATAGCTGAATTGCTGAGCCCGCACAAAAGCCATTCACCATAACCACTACACTATCTTTAGGACATACAAGCAGTGTTCCTTCAGTACTTATAAAGCCTAATATCACACAGCTCCTTTCTCTATCTGCAATATAGAGAGTGTCCTGACTTGACTGGTCGCCCCTCCCCCCTCAAGAGGCTTTCTCCACATGAGGTGGGGGAGGAGGACTGCACTGAGGTAAGGAAAGCTATTTAGGGAATCAAAATACCATTAGAAACGCTTTCATCCACACACAAATCAGTTATCGAAGCCTTCAAACAAAACGTAATAAATCCACAACCGTACATGCGATCGATACAGCGACTTCACCGTTTGAAAGACACGGCCCTTGTGAACGCATCGATATGAAAATTATGTTGATAAACTTAAAAATGTGGCCATGTCAGCGATTTAGAAAAGAGCGTCTTTGTGTGTTTTGCAGAAACATTTTTTTGACTTTTTAACATGACTCTTGTCCTTTAGAAGCTCCTGGAACTAAAACTAAAATACGTATCACAAAACTGATCACATTGCCTGAAACCAGACAAGCATACCTACGTTTTGATATATAAATTGTGTATGACAAGTAGATCGTGTGGGCGTGAGAGCAATTTGTTCCCCCTTTTTTTAAAGATAATATTTTTTGTGGATGATCTCCACTCTAAAGGTCACATGACACACTCTAAACCTGCTCCATAGGATTACATTATAACCGATAAAAAAATCACTAAACGTAAATTGCGTTTTCACAAAAACCGTAAAAGATATCAATCTGAAAAGTCATGTTTGGATAGCTGAATATTTTGTGACCGCTTTAAAGTTTGTTTGGTGTCTGTAAGTGAAAGTATGAAGGAGCTGAAACTTTTGGCAGAACGTGTGTTTTGAAGCAGGAAAAAGGATGTTCTCATTGACTTCAATGTTAAAAAAAAGTGTCTAAAAGCTTAATATTTTAAAAAGTATAAATAGTACAAAAAAACTTGAAGAAGTCCCATCGTTAGCTGAACGAGATGAACATTTTAAAAGTTGAATGGTCTCAATAGCTGAAAGTATGCAGAAGTTACGCAGAGCCAAAAAACGTACGGAATAAAATTAAAATTAAAATTAAGAACTAGACAATGCATTTCCTGAGGAAAATGCGAGTGGGAATGCTGAATAGCTGAATTGCTGAGCCCGCACAAAAGCCATTCACCATAACCACTACACTATCTTTAGGACATACAAGCAGTGTTCCTTCAGTACTTATAAAGCCTAATATCACACAGCTCCTTTCTCTATCTGCAATATAGAGAGTGTCCTGACTTGACTGGTCGCCCCTCCCCCCTCAAGAGGCTTTCTCCACATGAGGTGGGGGAGGAGGACTGCACTGAGGTAAAGAAAGCTATTTAGGGAATCAAAATACCATTAGAAACGCTTTCATCCACACACAAAATCAGTTATCGAAGCCTTCAAACAAAACGTAATAAATCCACAACCGTACATGCGATCGATACAGCAACTTCACCGTTTGAAAGACACGGCCCTTGTGAACGCATCGATATGAAATTTATGTTGATAAACTTAAAAATGTGGCCATGTCAGCGATTTAGAAAAGAGCGTCTTTGTGTGTTTTGCAGAAACATTTTTTAGACTTTTTAACATGACTCTTGTCCTTTAGAAGCTCCTGGAACTAAAACTAAAATACGTATCACAAAACTGATCACATTGCCTGAAACCAGACAAGCATACCTACGTTTTGATATATAAATTGTGTATGACAAGTAGATCTTGTGGGCGTGAGAGCAATTTGTTCCCCCTTTTTTTAAAGATAATATTTTTTGTGGATGATCTCCACTCTAAAGGTCACATGACACACTCTAAACCTGCTCCATAGGATTACATTATAACCGATAAAAAAATCACTAAACGTAAATTGCGTTTTCACAAAAACCGTAAAAGATATCAATCTAAAAAGTCATGTTTGGATAGCTGAATATTTTGTGACCGCTTTAAAGTTTGTTTGGTGTCTGTAAGTGAAAGTATGAAGGAGCTGAAACTTTTGGCAGAACGTGTGTTTTGAAGCAGGAAAAAGGATGTTCTCATTGACTTCAATGTTAAAAAAAAGTGTCTAAAAGCTTAATATTTTAAAAAGTATAAATAGTACAAAAAAACTTGAAGAAGTCCCATCGTTAGCTGAATGAGACGAACATTGTAAAAGTTAAATGGTCTCAATAGCTGAAAGTATGCAGAAGTTACGCAGAGCCAAAAAACGTACGGAATAAAATTAAAATTAAAACTAGAAAATGCATTTCCTGAGGAAAATGCGAGTGGGAATGCTGAATAGCTGAATTGCTGAGCCCGCACAAAAGCCATTCACCATAACCACTACACTATCATTAGGACATACAAGCAGTGTTCCTTCAGTACTTATAAAGCCTAATATCACACAGCTCCTTTCTCTATCTGCAATATAGAGAGTGTCCTGACTTGCCTGGTCGCCCCTCCCCCCTCAAGAGGCTTTCTCCACATGCGGTGGGGGAGGAGGACTGCACTGAGGTAAGGAAAGCTATTTAGGGAATCAAAATACCATTAGAAACGCTTTCATCCACACACAAAATCAGTTATCGAAGCCTTCAAACAAAACGTAATAAATCCACAACCGTACATGCGATCGATACAGCGACTTCACCGTTTGAAAGACACGGCCCTTGTGAACACATCGATATAAAATTTATGTTGATAAACTTAAAAATGTGGCCATGTCAGCGATTTAGAAAAGAGCGTCTTTGTGTGTTTTGCAGAAACATTTTTTAGACTTTTTAACATGTCTCTTGTCCTTTAGAAGCTCCTGGAACTAAAACTAAAATACGTATCACAAAACTGATCACATTGCCTGAAACCAGACAAGCATACCTACGTTTTGATATATAAATTGTGTATGACAAGTAGATCTTGTGGGCGTGAGAGCAATTTGTTCCCCCTTTTTTTAAAGATAATATTTTTTGTGGATGATCTGCACTCTAAAGGTCACATGACACACTCTAAACCTGCTCCATAGGATTACATTATAACCGATAAAATATCACTAAACGTAAATTGCGTTTTCACAAAAACCGTAAAAGATATCAATCTAAAAAGTCATGTTTGGATAGCTGAATATTTTGTGACCGCTTTAAAGTTTGTTTGGTGTCTGTAAGTGAAAGTATGAAGGAGCTGAAACTTTTGGCAGAACGTGTGTTTTGAAGCGGTAAAAAGCATGTTCTCATTGACTTCAATGTTAAAAAAAAGTGTCTAAAAGCTTAATATTTTAAAAAGTATAAATAGTACAAAAAAACTTGAAGAAGTCCCATCGTTAGCTGAACGAGACGAACATTTTAATAGTTGAATGGTCTCAATAGCTCAAAGTATGCAGAAGTTACGCAGAGCCAAAAAACTTACGGAATAAAATTAAAATTAAAACTAGAAAATGCATTCCCTGAGGAAAATGCGAGTGGGAATGCTGAATTGCTGAGCCCGCACCAAAGCCATTCACCATAACCACTACACTATCTTTAGGACACACAGCTCCTTTCTCTATCTGCAAAGTAGAGAGTATGCTGACTTCCTGGTCGCCCCTCCCCCCTCAAGAGGTTTCCCCTCCCCCCAGGTCAGTGAGGAGGAATATTGCACTGAGGTAGAAAGCTATTTATGGAAAGAAATTCCATTACAAACGCCTTTTAATTCACAGACCAATACATTAATTACGCCTCCAAACAAAACGTAATAAATCCACAACCGTACATGCGATCGATACAGCGACTTCACCGTTTGAAAGACACGGCCCTTGTGAACGCATCGATATGAAATTTATGTTGATAAACTTAAAATTGTGGCCATGCCAGCGATTTAGAAAAGAGCGTCTTTGTGTGTTTTGCAGGAAAATTTTTAAAATTTTTAACATGGACGGTCAATGAGAGTGGTTTTGTCACTCTTGTCCTTTAGAAGCTCCTGGAACTAAAACTAAAATACGTATCACAAAACTGATCACATTGCCTGAAACCAGACAAGCATACCTACGTTTTGATATATAAATTGTGTATGACAAGTAGATCTTGTGGGCGTGAGAGCAATTTGTTCGCCCTTTTTTTAAAGATAATTTTTGTTTTCAAAGATCTCCACTCTAAAGGTCACATGACACACTCTAAACCTGCTCCATAGGATTACATTATAACCGATAAAAAAATCACTAAACGTAAATTGCGTTTTCACAAAAACCGTATAAGATATCAATCTAAAAAGTCATGTTTGGATAGCTGAATATTTTGTGACCGCTTTAAAGTTTGTTTGGTGTCTGTAAGTGAAAGTATGAAGGAGCTGAAACTTTTGGCAGAACGTGTGTTTTGAAGCAGGAAAAAGGATGTTCTCATTGACTTCAATGTTAAAAAAAAGTGTCTAAAAGCTTAATATTTTAAAAAGTATAAATAGTACAAAAAAACTTGAAGAAGTCCCATCGTTAGCTGAATGAGACGAACATTTTAAAAGTTAAATGGTCTCAATAGCTGAAAGTATGCAGAAGTTACGCAGAGCCAAAAAACGTACGGAATAAAATTAAAATTAAGAAGAAGAACTAGAAAATGCATTCCCTGAGGAAAATGCGAGTGGGAATGCTGAATTGCTGAGCCCGCACCAAAGCCATTCACCATAACCACTACACTATCTTTAGGACACACAGCTCCTTTCTCTATCTGCAAAGTAGAGAGTATGCTGACTTCCTGGTCGCCCCTCCCCCCTCAAGAGGTTTCCCCTCCCCCCAGGTCAGTGAGGAGGAATATTGCACTGAGGTAGAAAGCTATTTATGGAAAGAAATTCCATTACAAACGCCTTTTAATTCACAGACCAATACATTAATTACGCCTCCAAACAAAACGTAATAAATCCACAACCGTACATGCGATCGATACAGCGACTTCACCGTTTGAAAGACGCGGCCCTTGTGAACGCATCGATATGAAATTTATGTTGATAAACTTAAAATTGTGGCCATGCCAGCGATTTAGAAAAGAGCGTCTTTGTGTGTTTTGCAGGAAAATTTTTAAAATTTTTAACATGGACGGTCAATGAGAGTGGTTTTGTCACTCTTGTCCTTTAGAAGCTCCTGGAACTAAAACTAAAATACGTATCACAAAACTGATCACATTGCCTGAAACCAGACAAGCATACCTACGTTTTGATATATAAATTGTGTATGACAAGTAGATCTTGTGGGCGTGAGAGCAATTTGTTCGCCCTTTTTTTAAAGATAATTTTTGTTTTCAAAGATCTCCACTGTAAAGGTCACATGACACACTCTAAATCCCTTCCATAGGGTTACATTATAACCGATTCCATTTTCTGAAAAAATCGCTAAACGTAAATTGCGTTTTCACAAAAACCGTAAAAGATATCAATCTGAAAAGTCATGTTTGGATAGCTGAATATTTTGTGACCGCTTTAAAGTTTGTTTGGTGTCTGTAAGTGAAAGTATGAAGGAGCTGAAACTTTTGGCAGAACGTGTGTTTTGAAGCAGGAAAAAGGATGTTCTCATTGACTTCAATGTTAAAAAAAAGTGTCTAAAAGCTTAATATTTTAAAAAGTATAAATAGTACAAAAAAACTTGAAGAAGTCCCATCGTTAGCTGAACGAGATGAACATTTTAAAAGTTGAATGGTCTCAATAGCTGAAAGTATGCAGGAGTTACGCAGAGCCAAAAAACGTACGGAATAAAATTAAAATTAAAATTAAGAACTAGAAAATGCATTCCCTGAGGAAAATGCGAGTGGGAATGCTGAATTGCTGAGCCCGCACCAAAGCCATTCACCATAACCACTACACTATCTTTAGGACACACAGCTCCTTTCTCTATCTGCAAAGTAGAGAGTATGCTGACTTCCTGGTCGCCCCTCCCCCTCAAGAGGTTTCCCCTCCCCCCAGGTCAGTGAGGAGGAATATTGCACTGAGGTAGAAAGCTATTTATGGAAAGAAATTCCATTACAAACGCCTTTTAATTCACAGACCAATACATTAATTACGCCTCCAAACAAAACGTAATAAATCCACAACCGTACATGCGATCGATACAGCGACTTCACCGTTTGAAAGACACGGCCCTTGTGAACGCATCGATATGAAATTTATGTTGATAAACTTAAAATTGTGGCCATGCCAGCGATTTAGAAAAGAGCGTCTTTGTGTGTTTTGCAGGAAAATTTTTAAAATTTTTAACATGGACGGTCAATGAGAGTGGTTTTGTCGCTCTTGTCCTTTAGAAGCTCCTGGAACTAAAACTAAAATACGTATCACAAAACTGATCACATTGCCTGAAACCAGACAAGCATACCTACGTTTTGATATATAAATTGTGTATGACAAGTAGATCTTGTGGGCGTGAGAGCAATTTGTTCGCCCTTTTTTTAAAGATAATTTTTGTTTTCAAAGATCTCCACTGTAAAGGTCACATGACACACTCTAAATCCCTTTCATAGGGTTACATTATAACCGATTCCATTTTCTGAAAAAATCGCTAAACGTAAATTGCGTTTTCACAAAAACCGTAAAAGATATCAATCTGAAAAGTCATGTTTGGATAGCTGAATATTTTGTGACCGCTTTAAAGTTTGTTTGGTGTCTGTAAGTGAAAGTATGAAGGAGCTGAAACTTTTGGCAGAACGTGTGTTTTGAAGCAGGAAAAAGGATGTTCTCATTGACTTCAATGTTAAAAAAAAGTGTCTAAAAGCTTAATATTTTAAAAAGTATAAATAGTACAAAAAAACTTGAAGAAGTCCCATCGTTAGCTGAATGAGACGAACATTTTAAAAGTTAAATGGTCTCAATAGCTGAAAGTATGCAGAAGTTACGCAGAGCCAAAAAACGTACGGAATAAAATTAAAATTAAAATTAAGAACTAGAAAATGCATTTCCTGAGGAAAATGCGAGTGGGAATGCTGAATAGCTGAGCCCGCACCAAAGCCATTCACTATAACCACTACACTATCTTTAGGACACACAGCTCCTTTCTCTATCTGCAAAGTAGAGAGTATGCTGACTTCCTGGTCGCCCCTCCCCCCTCAAGAGGTTTCCCCTCCCCCCAGGTCAGTGAGGAGGAATATTGCACTGAGGTAAGGAAAGCCATTTATGGAAAGAAATTCCATTACAAACGCCTTTTAATTCACAGACCAATACATGAATTACGCCTTCAAACAAAACGTAATAAATCCACAACCGTACATGCGATCGATACAGCGACTTCACCGTTTGAAAGACACGGCCCTTGTGAACGCATCGATATGAAATTTATGTTGATAAACTTAAAAATGTGGCCATGCCAGCGATTTAGAAAAGAGCGTCTTTGTGTGTTTTGCAGAAACATTTTTTAGACTTTTTAACATGACTCTTGTCCTTTAGAAGCTCCTGGAACTAAAACTAAAATACGTATCACAAAACTGATCACATTGCCTGAAACCAGACAAGCATACCTACGTTTTGATATATAAATTGTGTATGACAAGTAGATCTTGTGGGCGTGAGAGCAATTTGTTCCCCCTTTTTTTAAAGATAATATTTTTTGTGGATGATCTGCACTCTAAAGGTCACATGACACACTCTAAACCTGCTCCATAGGATTACATTATAACCGATAAAATATCACTAAACGTAAATTGCGTTTTCACAAAAACCGTAAAAGATATCAATCTAAAAAGTCATGTTTGGATAGCTGAATATTTTGTGACCGCTTTAAAGTTTGTTTGGTGTCTGTAAGTGAAAGTATAAGGGAGCTGAAACTTTTGGCAGAACGTGTGTTTTGAAGCGGTAAAAAGCATGTTCTCATTGACTTCAATGTTAAAAAAAAGTGTCTAAAAGCTTAATATTTTAAAAAGTATAAATAGTACAAAAAAACTTGAAGAAGTCCCATCGTTAGCTGAACGAGACGAACATTTTAATAGTTGAATGGTCTCAATAGCTCAAAGTATGCAGAAGTTACGCAGAGCCAAAAAACGTACGGAATAAAGGATAAGAATAAAAAGAACTAGAAAATGCATTCCCTGAGGAAAATGCGAGTGGAAATGCTGAATTGCTGAGCCCGCACCAAAGCCATTCACCATAACCACTACACTATCTTTAGGACACACAGCTCCTTTCTCTATCTGCAAAGTAGAGAGTATGCTGACTTCCTGGTCGCCCCTCCCCCCTCAAGAGGTTTCCCCTCCCCCCAGGTCAGTGAGGAGGAATATTGCACTGAGGTAGAAAGCTATTTATGGAAATAAATGCCATTACAAACGCTTTTTAATTCACAGACCAATACATTAATTACGCCTCCAAACAAAACGTAATAAATCCACAACCGTACATGCGATCGATACAGCGACTTCACCGTTTGAAAGACACGGCCCTTGTGAACGCATCGATATGAAATTTATGTTGATAAACTTAAAAATGTGGCCATGCCAGCGATTTAGAAAAGAGCGTCTTTGTGTGTTTTGCAGGAATTTTTTTTAGACTTTTTAACATGACGGTCAATGGGAGGGCGTTTGAGGCACTTTTCCTTTAGAAGCTCCTGGAACTAAAAGTCAAATGCCTATCGCAAAACTGATCACATTGCCTGAAACCAGACAAGCATACCTACGTTTTGATATATAAATTGTGTATGACAAGTAGATCTTGTGGGCGTGAGAGCAATTTGTTCGCCCTTTTTTTAAAGATAATTTTTGTTTTCAAAGATCTCCACTCTAAAGGTCACATGACACACTCTAAACCTGCTCCATAGGATTACATTATAACCGATAAAAAAATCACTAAACGTAAATTGCGTTTTCACAAAAACCGTAAAAGATATCAATCTGAAAAGTCATGTTTGGATAGCTGAATATTTTGTGACCGCTTTAAAGTTTGTTTGGTGTCTGTAAGTGAAAGTATGAAGGAGCTGAAACTTTTGGCAGAACGTGTGTTTTGAAGCAGGAAAAAGGATGTTCTCATTGACTTCAATGTTAAAAAAAGTGTCTAAAAGCTTAATATTTTAAAAAGTATAAATAGTACAAAAAAACTTGAAGAAGTCCCATCGTTAGCTGAATGAGACGAACATTTTAAAAGTTAAATGGTCTCAATAGCTCAAAGTATGCAGAAGTTACGCAGAGCCAAAAAACGTACGGAATAAAATTAAAATTAAGAATAATAAAAAACGGATATCAATACTGGGAATGCTTATTAAAGCATTCCCACTAACTAGACAATGCATTTCCTGAGGAAAATGCGAGTGGGAATGCTGAATTGCTGAGCCCGCACCAAAGCCATTCACCATAACCACTACAGTATCTTTAGGACATACAAGCAGTGTTCCTTCAGTACTTATAAAGCCTAATATCACACAGCTCCTTTCTCTATCTGCAATATAGAGAGTGTCCTGACTTGCCTGGTCGCCCCTCCCCCCTCAAGAGGCTTTCTCCACATGAGGTGAGGGAGGAGGACTGCACTGAGGTAAGGAAAGCTATTTAGGGAATCAAAATACCATTAGAAACGCTTTCATCCACACACAAAATCAGTTATCGAAGCCTTCAAACAAAACGTAATAAATCCACAACCGTACATGCGATCGATACAGCAACTTCACCGTTTGAAAGACACGGCCCTTGTGAACGCATCGATATGAAATTTATGTTGATAAACTTAAAATTGTGGCCATGCCAGCGATTTAGAAAAGAGCGTCTTTGTGTGTTTTGCAGGAACATTTTTAAAATGACGGTCAATGAGAGTGGATTGTCGCTCTTGTCCTTTAGAAGCTCCTGGAACTAAAACTAAAATACGTATCACAAAACTGATCACATTGCCTGAAACCAGACAAGCATACCTACGTTTTGATATATAAATTGTGTATGACAAGTAGATCTTGTGGGCGTGAGAGCAATTTGTTCCCCCTTTTTTTAAAGATAATTATTTTTTTCAAAGATCTCCACTGTAAAGGTCACATGACACACTCTAAATCCCTTCCATAGGGTTACATTATAACCGATTACATTTTCTGAAAAAATCGCTAAACGTAAATTGCGTTTTCACAAAAACCGTAAAAGATATCAATCTGAAAAGTCATGTTTGGATAGCTGAATATTTTGTGACCGCTTTAAAGTTTGTTTGGTGTCTGTAAGTGAAAGTATGAAGGAGCTGAAACTTTTGGCAGAACGTGTGTTTTGAAGCAGGAAAAAGGATGTTCTCATTGACTTCAATGTTAAAAAAAAGTGTCTAAAAGCTTAATATTTTAAAAAGTATAAATAGTACAAAAAAACTTGAAGAAGTCCCATCGTTAGCTAAACGAGATGAACATTTTAAAAGTTGAATGGTCTCAATAGCTGAAAGTATGCAGAAGTTACGCAGAGCCAAAAAACGTACGGAATAAAATTAAAATTAAGAAGAAGAACTAGAAAATGCATTTCCTGAGGAAAATGCGAGTGGGAATGCTGAATAGCTGAGCCCGCACCAAAGCCATTCACCATAACCACTACACTATCTTTAGGACACACAGCTCCTTTCTCTATCTGCAAAGTAGAGAGTATCCTGACTTCCTGGTCGCCCCTCCCCCTCAAGAGGTTTCCCCTCCCCCCAGGTCAGTGAGGAGGAATATTGCACTGAGGTAAGGAAAGCTATTTATGGAAAGAAATTCCATTACAAACGCCTTTTAATTCACAGACCAATACATGAATTACGCCTTCAAACAAAACGTAATAAATCCACAACCGTACATGCGATCGATACAGCGACTTCAACGTTTGAAAGACACGGCCCTTGTGAACGCATCGATATGAAATTTATGTTGATAAACTTAAAATTGTGGCCATGCCAGCGATTTAGAAAAGAGCGTCTTTGTGTGTTTTGCAGGAAAATTTTTAAAATTTTTAACATGACGGTCAATGAGAGTGGTTTTGTCGCTCTTGTCCTTTAGAAGCTCCTGGAACTAAAACTAAAATACGTATCACAAAACTGATCACATTGCCTGAAACCAGACAAGCATACCTACGTTTTGATATATAAATTGTGTATGACAAGTAGATCTTTTGGGCGTGAGAGCAATTTGTTCGCCCTTTTTTTAAAGATAATTTTTGTTTTCAAAGATCTCCACTGTAAAGGTCACATGACACACTCTAAATCCCTTCCATAGGGTTACATTATAACCGATTCCATTTTCTGAAAAAATCGCTAAACGTAAATTGCGTTTTCACAAAAACCGTAAAAGATATCAGTCTGAAAAGTCATGTTTGGATAGCTGAATATTTTGTGACCGCTTTAAAGTTTGTTTGGTGTCTGTAAGTGAAAGTATGAAAGAGCTGAAACTTTTGGCAGAACGTGTGTTTTGAAGCAGGAAAAAGGATGTTCTCATTGACTTCAATGTTAAAAAAAAGTGTCTAAAAGCTTAATATTTTAAAAAGTATAAATAGTACAAAAAAACTTGAAGAAGTCCCATCGTTAGCTGAATGAGACGAACATTTTAAAAGTTAAATGGTCTCAATAGCTGAAAGTATGCAGAAGTTACGCAGAGCCAAAAAACGTACGGAATAAAATTAAAATTAAGAAGAAGAACTAGACAATGCATTTCCTGAGGAAAATGTGAGTGGGAATGCTGAATTGCTGAGCCCGCACCAAAGCCATTCACCATAACCACTACAGTATATTTAGGACATACAAGCAGTGTTCCTTCAGTACTTATAAAGCCTAATATCACACAGCTCCTTTCTCTATCTGCAATATAGAGAGTGTCCTGACTTGCCTGGTCGCCCCTCCCCCCTCAAGAGGCTTTCTCCACATGAGGTGGGGGAGGAGGACTGCACTGAGGTAAGGAAAGCTATTTAGGGAATCAAAATACCATTAGAAACGCTTTCATCCACACACAAAATCAGTTATCGTAGCCTTCAAACAAAACGTAATAAATCCACAACCGTACATGCGATCGATACAGCGACTACACCATTTGAAACACAAGGCTTTTGTGAACGCATCGATATGAAATTTATGTTGATAAACTTAAAAATGTGGCCATGTCAGCGATTTAGAAAAGAGCGTCTTTGTGTGTTTTGCAGGAATTTTTTTTAGACTTTTTAACATGACGGTCAATGGGAGGGCGTTTGAGGCACTTGTCCTTTAGAAGCTCCTGGAACTAAAAGTCAAATGCCTATCGCAAAACTGATCACATTGCCTGAAACCAGACAAGCATACCTACGTTTTGATATATAAATTGTGTATGACAAGTAGATCTTGTGGGCGTGAGAGCAATTTGTTCGCCCTTTTTTTAAAGATAATTTTTGTTTTCAAAGATCTCCACTGTAAAGGTCACATGACACACTCTAAAACTGCTCCATAGGATTACATTATAACCGATAAAAAAATCACTAAACGTAAATTGCGTTTTCACAAAAACCGTATAAGATATCAATCTAAAAAGTCATGTTTGGATAGCTGAATATTTTGTGACCGCTTTAAAGTTTGTTTGGTGTCTGTAAGTGAAAGTATGAAGGAGCTGAAACTTTTGGCAGAACGTGTGTTTTGAAGCAGGAAAAAGGATGTTCTCATTGACTTCAATGTTAAAAAAAAGTGTCTAAAAGCTTAATATTTTAAAAAGTATAAATAGTACAAAAAAACTTGAAGAAGTCCCATCGTTAGCTGAACGAGATGAACATTTTAAAGCCTAATATCACACAGCTCCTTTCTCTATCTGCAATATAGAGAGTGTCCTGACTTGCCTGGTCGCCCCTCCCCCCTCAAGAGGCTTTCTCCACATGAGGTGGGGGAGGAGGACTGCACTGAGGTAAGGAAAGCTATTTAGGGAATCAAAATACCATTAGAAACGCTTTCATCCACACACAAAATCAGTTATCGAAGCCTTCAAACAAAACGTAATAAATCCACAACCGTACATGCGATCGATACAGCGAAACAAATATCCAGCCGATAACATAGTAGGTAGTAGATGTAGTCCTTGCATACTAACAAGCGGACCCGAAGTGTAAAAGGAACAGGCGCTGTACATCAGCAGCAGAGGGTAAAGAGCACTCATCAGCAATATTCAGCGCTGATGTAGTGTGTCAGTCCAGGCAGAGGCTTCCTCAGGGGATGTGAAAAACCGGACAATCTCGCTATCTTCCATGTGCAGTCCAGCTGGAAACAGCATGCTATACTTTATACCGTTTGTGCGGAGTCTAGCTCTCACTGAATCAAAAGACTTCCACTGTCGCTGCGTTTTCACTGAATAATATGGGAAAAGCAGAAGCTTGGCATTTTCAAAACGCAGCTTACCCAGAGCTCTGGCCTCCATCACCACCTCATGATCGCGTAAGTGGAGCAATTTGGAAATTGAAGGTACGAGGTGGCACTCCTTGGAGGGTATGCAGTGAGCCCTTTTCACATTAAAAAATGGTGAAATGCAGGCTGAGGGAAACCATTTTTGCAGAAGGTGTTTTACAAAGGCGGTAGCCCAGAATTTGTATCTGGTGATCCTGCCAGTAAGTCTGTTGTTTTTAAACAGGACAAGATCTCCTGTAAATCAGTTAAAGTGGTTATAAAGCCACTTGTTAAGTCTCTACAATCTCCTGTTAGATAATAACATGCCACACTGTATGTTAAAAAAAAGCCAATATCTACCTTATTTCAGAGCATCTTCCGGCACTCACGTGACTCCTTGGCTCTCCCCAAGGGACCAATAACTCCTGCTGTTATCAGCCAGGAGGAGGAGAGAGCAGAGGAGTCACGTGCGTGCCAGGAGAAGCTCTGAAATGAGGTAGATAGTGGCTTTTTTTAAATAAAGGACATACAGTGCGGCACATGTTATTATTGAACAGATGGGATTGTAGAGACCTAACACTATTATTTTACAAGCTGGATGGGGAGAATCATGGAGTGGACGTAGCTGACAGGCAGGGAGGGGGGAGGGGTTGGAGGAGGAGACACAGCGGATGATGGAGGCACGTAAACTGACCATGGTGTCAGGGCTCAACAGCCATGATAAATTATGGTCCGTTTACAGGGGGAGAGAAACTGGCAGGATCAGCTGGGCTTGTTTAGGCAATCCAGGGGGCCAAATGACACAGCACAAGCAGAGTGCTGTATAAAATACTTTTAAAGGAACAGGATCCATTTTTTTTTTTAACCACTTCCCGACCTCCTCATGTACATATACGTCAGCTCTATTTGTGGGGAAAAAAGGACGCCAATTTTGTTTGGGAGCCACGTCGCACGACCGTGCAATTGTCTGTTAAAGCGACGCAGTCCCGAACTGTAAAAACCCCTTGGGTCTTTAGGCAGCAATATGGTCCGGGGCTTAAGTGGTTAAGGTTACCAGTGGCGGCCCGTCCATAGGGGGCGCAAGGGCACCGCCCCCCCCCCCCAAAGCTACTCATCAACAAAAAAATTACATTTTTTTTTTTTTATAACATGTCCCTTTAAGTGTGTGTGTGTGGGGGGGGGGGGCGGAGCACCGGCCACAGAGGTGCTGTGGGAAGCATGATGTCATCGAAATTGTGAGACTGGGCAAACAAATCTATCGACTGGCTTTTATACTGCCCACGGAGCGCAAAGCTCCGCGCTCTCACAACCACTCTGTGCTGGATGTGTCCTGTTGGTGGTTAGTTATTGGCTGGTCCATAGGACTTAGGGCGGTGCTTTTATCGGACCAGCCAATCACTTCCGGTTTTCTCAGTGACTCATCCTGGCTAGTCTGAACATTCGGCCGGTGATCGGGACATCTCATTGAGCTGCTAGCAGGTAATTAAGCAGAGAACTCTTGTGTTGTGCTCTCAGAACGTGCAGCAGTTTCTTGTGTATAGTGAATCTGGGAGGTAGAAGGAGGGGGAGTACAGTGAAGGGCTGAGAAGCTTTTAGCACATTTCCTGGGGACAGTAATCTGGATGGGGCTGCTAGTTTTATTACACATCTCCAGTATGTGTAACACGAGGGCCCCCAGCTCTGCAACCTCCTAGAGTCATGCAGCTCATGCTGTGTATAGGTCTGTATTCTCTCATCTCTCTCCTATATCTCTCTCTTTCTATTCTAAATCTATCTATCTATCTATCTCTATCTATCTATCTATCTATCTATCGATTCTATATCTCTATCTATCTATTTCTATCTATCTATCTATCTATCTATCTCTCTATATATCTATCTATTATATCTCTATCTATCTATCTATCTATCTATCTATCTATCTATCTATCTATCTATCTATCTCTATCTATCTATCTATTCTATTTCTATCTGTCTATTTCTATATATCTATTATCTCTATCTATCTATCTATTCTATATCTATCTATCTATCTATCTATATATCTATCTATCTATCTATCTATCTATTCTATATCTATCTATCTATCTATTATATCTCTATCTATCTATCTATCCTATATCTCTATCTATCTATTTCTATCTATCTATCTCTCTATATATCTATCTATTATATCTCTATATATCTATCTATCTATCTATCTATTATATCTCTATCTATCTATCTATCTATCTATCTATCTATCTATCTATCTATCTATCTATCTATCTATCTATCTATCTATCTATTCTATCTATCTATTATATATCTATCTATCTATTCTATCTATCTCTCTATATATCTATCTATTATATCTCTATCTATCTATCTATCTATATCTATAGCTATCTATCTATCTATCTATCTATCTATCTATCTATCTATCTATCTATCTATTCTATATCTCTATCTATTTCTATCTATCTATCTATTCTATCTATCTATTCTATCTATCTATTCTATCTATCTATTCTATCTATCTATTCTATCTATCTATTCTATCTATCTATTCTATCTATCTATCTATTCTATCTATCTATCTATTCTATCTATCTATCTATTCTATCTATCTATTCTATCTATCTATTCTATCTATCTATTCTATCTATCTATTCTATCTATCTATTCTATCTATCTCTCTATATATCTATCTATCATATCTCTATCTATCTATTATCTCTATCTATCTATAGCTATCTATCTACTCTATATCTATCTATCTATCTATCTATCCTATATCTATCTATTCTATCTATTTATTATCTATCTATTCTATATTTATATCTATCTATCTATCTATCTATCTATCTATCTATCTATCTATCTATCTATCATCTATCTATCTATCATCTATCTATCTATCTATAGCTGGCTATTTATTCTATCTATTCTATATCTATCTATCTATCTATCTATTCTATGGGCCAGATTCACGTAGATCAGCGGATCTATAGATCCGCTCAATCTACGTGATTTAAGATCCGCTCCCGCAAGTTTGAGAGGCAAGTGGCTAATTCACAAACCACTTACCTCCAAACTTGCGGCGGCGGATCCTAAATCCCCCGGCGGAATTCAAATTCCGCGGCTAGGGGGAGTGTACTATTTAAATCAGGCGCGTTCCCGCGCCGATTTAAATCCGCATGCGCCGTCCAGGGAATTTCCCGGCGTGCATTGCTCCCACTGACGTCACTAGGACGTCAGTGGTTTCGACGTGAGCGTGACTTGCGACGCGCGTGTTTGTGAATCGGCGTACGCAAACGACGTTAGAAAATTCAAATTCGACGCGGGAACGCCGGCTTTACTTAACATTGGCTGCGCCTGATAAAAGCAGGGGTAAGTATACGACGGGAAAGCCGCTACAGAAACGTCGTAAGAAGACTGCGTCGGGTCCGCGTACGTTCGTGAATTTGCATATCTCGCTGATTTACATACAGGGAGTGCAGAATTATTAGGCAAGTTGTATTTTTGAGGATTAATTTTATTATTGAACAACAACCATGTTCTCAATGAACCCAAAAAACTCATTAATATCAAAGCTGAATATTTTTGGAAGTAGTTTTTAGTTTGTTTTTAGTTTTAGCTATTTTAGGGGGATATCTGTGTGTGCAGGTGACTATTACTGTGCATAATTATTAGGCAACTTAACAAAAAACAAATATATACCCATTTCAATTATTTATTTTTACCAGTGAAACCAATATAACATCTCAACATTCACAAATATACATTTCTGACATTCAAAAACAAAACAAAAACAAATCAGTGACCAATATAGCCACCTTTCTTTGCAAGGACACTCAAAAGCCTGCCATCCATGGATTCTGTCAGTGTTTTGATCTGTTCACCATCAACATTTCGTGCAGCAGCAACCACAGCCTCCCAGACACTGTTCAGAGAGGTGTACTGTTTTCCCTCCTTGTAAATCTCGCATTTGATGATGGACCACAGGTTCTCAATGGGGTTCAGATCAGGTGAACAAGGAGGCCATGTCATTAGTTTTTCTTCTTTTATACCCTTTCTTGCCAGCCATGCTGTGGAGTACTTGGACGCGTGTGATGGAGCATTGTCCTGCATGAAAATCATGTTTTTCTTGAAGGATGCAGACTTCTTCCTGTACCACTGCTTGAAGAAGGTGTCTTCCAGAAACTGGCAGTAGGACTGGGAGTTGAGTTTGACTCCATCCTCAACCCGAAAAGGCCCCACAAGCTCATCTTTGATGATCCCAGCCCAAACCAGTACTCCACCTCCACCTTGCTGGCGTCTAAGTCGGACTGGAGCTCTCTGCCCTTTACCAATCCAGCCACGGGCCCATCAAGACTCACTCTCATTTCATCAGTCCATAAAACCTTAGAAAAATCAGTCTTGAGATATTTCTTGGCCCAGTCTTGACGTTTCAGCTTGTGTGTCTTGTTCAGTGGTGGTCGTCTTTCAGCCTTTCTTACCTTGGCCATGTCTCTGAGTATTGCACACCTTGTGCTTTTGGGCACTCCAGTGATGTTGCAGCTCTGAAATATGGCCAAACTGGTGGCAAGTGGCATCTTGGCAGCTGCACGCTTGACTTTTCTCAGTTCATGGGCAGTTATTTTGCGCCTTGGTTTTTCCACACGCTTCTTGCGACCCTGTTGACTATTTTGACTGAAACGCTTGATTGTTCGATGATCACGCTTCAGAAGCTTTGCAATTTTAAGAGTGCTGCATCCCTCTGCAAGATATCTCACTATTTTTGACTTTTCTGAGCCTGTCAAGTCCTTCTTTTGACCCATTTTGCCAAAGGAAAGGAAGTTGACTAATAATTATGCACACCTGATATAGGGTGCTGATGTCATTAGACCACACACCAGGGGCGTAACTAGAAATCACAGGGCCCCATAGCAAAATGTTGTATGGGCCCCCCCCCCCCCCGGATTTACTTCCTTTGCCGCCCCAAGGCCGAGTCCTTCAATGACGCCCCCCCCCCCGCCCAAAAAAAACTAAAAGTCCCCCAACCCTAAAAGCGCACGGAAAAATCATACGGGTGGACCTACATATAAAATGTATAAGGATTGAGGGGTGAGCTGTGTATGGGGGAATTTAAGGGTGATCTGTGTACGGTGTGCAAGATTTAGGGGTGATCTGTGCACATGCAAGTACCCTCCTTCCCAAGTACAGAGCTCTCCTCTCCCCAGATTAGTTTGGAGCCCACCCTCCATCAATACACATTCCTCTGGCATCAACCCCCCTTCTTCCCCCTTTCAGTAGTGAGCATTCCGGTCACCCAACTAACATCAGAGATGGGCTGCAGAAGAGAAGCTGTAACTCACTGCATGTCCGTGGAGCATAGGGTGACCACGTGTCCCGGATTGCCCGGGACAGTCCCACATTTTGCAGGTCTGTCCCGGGCACCTTCATTCCAGGACAATACAGTGTCCCGGAATGAAACTGACACAGCCACCCCCCCGGCCAATCTTATGACCCCAAAAAAGGCCGTCACATCACCGCTTTACTCACTGACGGTACTTGCCCTGGCCGGGAATGCCTGGAGGAGCACAGTCCCCGCCCCCTTCCTGTGATTGGAGAAATCATAAATCCCACCTGATTTTTGGGAGGGGGGGGGGTGTCCCTGAATGGTAGTTTGGAAATGTGGTCACCCTAGTGGAGCAGCTCCTGTCTGTGTACACCCCCCCTCCCCTCTCTGCTTTCACATAGAGATAGATAGACAATGTGTTTTGTAGAGCAGAGAGGGTTCTAAACGGCTGTCGGGAGGAGAGCGCTGTCACTTGTAAATACAGCAGCGCTTCTGTATTGACAAGTGACAGTAGAGAGGATTTTTTCACCCCTGTGTTGCCGCAGCGCCCAGGGCTGCTGTTAGAAATCACGGGGCCCCGTACAGCCTACCTGACAGGGCCCCCCTAAAAAAATATCAAAACAAATATTTTTGCTAACAATACACCACAAAAATCATTTTTAACATACACAAGCACAAAAAAAACTTATAAACTTACAGGGGAACTGGGCTAAATATACAACAGGAAAGACAATTCCCCTCTTCCTTCCCCATCAGAGTTTCTGTCTCTCTTCTGGTGCTTTGCAGGGGTTAAAGAAGGATCCCGAGGTGGAGCATCTTACTACTGCTGCTTGTGCGGGTGGGATATGTACTGCACCAATCACATGGGATGAATAGGAGAAGAGGGTCAGCAGGGATTGGCGCAGTACACATCTCACCCACACAAGCAGCAGTAGTAAGATGCTCCACCTCGGGGTTCTTCCTTAAGCCCTAAAAAAAAAAAATGTGGTGGGAATGAGAACCATGGGGTAGGGGAGAAAAAGGGGGGGGGGGTAAAAGTGGGGGTGGGTATGAGATGGGGCAGATAGATCGCTGTCAAGGAGACTGGAGAGGGATAATCAGAGATGGGCATGGGGCATACTCTAAGCTGGTAATAAATAGCCATAGTATAAAAAGTAAATGGGCTGTCTGGCAGGAAGGGGAGAGGGAGTGATCTCCATTGCCTAGTAAAGAAAGTGTTGGGGGTGTGCAAGGTGGGGGGGGGGAGGGTTCCAGACATTTGTAATGTTTGTAGATCCTGGGACACACACATGTGTGAAGGTAAAGTGTTTGCAGGGAAAAGTCAGGGAGGGGAGGGGGGAGAGATAACAAGCATCTGAGAGGAGCAGTGTGACAGGCAAAGATGAATGGATCTGTGTGAGGAGGACAGGGAGCAGGACGGCCAGATAGTGTTTGAGGAGGGGAGGAAGATGCCAGGGAGAGAGAGCATTGCAGACACAGCCAGATAACAGAACTGACCTGTACACTGTAGCAGAAGAGAGCCAACGTGAGGAGACCTGTTACCACTGCTGCCCGAACCTGCTGGGAGGAAACTTCAAAGGCCCCCCATGCACCTAGGACCCCTGGGCAGTTCACAGAAGTGCCTGTGCATTAAGACAGGCAAGCTCTCCCCCGCTCTCACAGTGTCCTGACGAATCTCCCAGCTTTTAGGGAGAGGAAAACAGGCAGCGCTGGGGGGAGACCAGGCACCTATAGGACATAGAGGATCACATGTGGTTAGAACAGGGAGGCAGATCGGTGCGCTGTGACAGAAATATTGCCGACAGGAGGGGGAGATACACAGCATCGGTTCTGTAACTGTCACAGCGCACCGATCTGCCTCCCCATCGGCGGGCCCCACTCGGCTGCGGGCCCCATAGCGCCTGCGTGGGTCGCTATGGCGGTAGTTCCGCCACTGCCACACACCTTCTCATTACAGAGATGCACATCAACTAATATGCTTAATTGGTAGTAGGCTTTCGAGCCTATACAGCTTGGAGTAAGACAACATGCATACAGAGGATGATGTGGTCAAAATACTAATTTGCCTAATAATTCTGCACTCCCTGTATTATTCAAGGTAAATCAGCGGGAACGCCCCCGGCGCCATTTTTAAATCGAAAATAAGATCCGACAGTGTAACACATTGTAACACTGTCGGATCTAAGCCCTATCTATGCGTAACTGATTCTATGAATCGGGCGCATAGATAGGACCAGTGTAAGTCAGAGATACGATGGTGTATCTGTAGATACACCGTCGTATCTCTTTGTGAATCTGGCCCTATATCTATAGCTAGCTAACTATTCTATATCTATCTATCTATCTATCTATCTATCTATCTATCTATCTATCTATCTATCTATCTATCTATTATATATCTCTGTCCGTCTGTCTGTAAGCCCAATCATGGGTGAGTGACGTTGGGGGGGCTTGTTTGTGATTTTGTTTGCGCCCCCCTAAAAAAATGGAGCACCAGCCGCCACTGGGTTACACACACTTTAGGAGTGTTGAGACAAATCATTTACCACTGGCAGGGGTGCTTACAATGATCACATTTTATGTATTCATGTAAAAATCTTTATCCCAAAAGAAACTGTTGCTGTAACTGCAGTGTCGGCTGTAGTTTGGATTCAATTTGTTAGTGTATCTAAATCTGCTAGTACATCTAACACTCCCCTTTTCCCAAATCCTGCTTTCTACTGTGCCCACTGTGCTCCCTCATTCAGAGTGGAGGCCTGCTAATACAGGAGTTGTGTTATTGGCCAGATCACCAGGTGAAAATAGAGGGGGGGAGCCTAAAAAAAATGTTATCAAATCAAAGTATTGTATCACGCTAATAATATTACTATGTGAAAAAAAACGTATTTAAAGACCTGTGAGGAAAATTTTCTGGGTTTCCACTGCCACCAAAGGAAAAAGATGAAACTCTCTGTGAGGTAGACACTGGAAGAAATGGAAACTCTTACCAGAAAGAGTAGACCTATTGTAGCAAGGTCACACATGCCTCTGCGGGGTCTGAGATGGGTCCTGGCTCCAAAGTGTGTAGGTGAACTCTGGGCGTCCTCCTCACTGAATGCCCGCCGTCCGTCCCCCTTCCTCGAAAGCACAATCTCCCAAATGAGCACGAAGCATATAGAACAAAGGCTCCAATAGTACATAATTGTTTTTTCAAACAAAGCTAATTTATTGTATAAAAAATTTCAGTTGGATGTACAAACACATTGTAAAAACACTCGCCGACAATAAAATTCAAAAGAACAACCGCACTTCCGGGGTCATGTGGGGCGTGATGACGTTGGCGTGTAGCTCAAAAAGGGAAAAACATTAGGGAGAAGACAGGTCGAACACTCCAGTGGTGCTATATGTTTTAGTTAACATTGTTTAAAGGGGTTGTAAAGACAAAAATATTTTCCTCTTAAAGGAGTTCTCTGACCTAAAACTTTTAACCCCCGCTGTGCCCGGGCTGTAAAAAAATAGAAAATAAACTGTCACTTACCTGCCTACGATCCCCCGTTGTTCCGATATCGCCGTCCCGTTCTCCGGTCCCGGGCCCCTTCCGCTTCCTGTGTGTCGGTGACTCATAGTGCGCTCAGCCTATCAGCGGCCGCAGCAATGTCCCGTCGCGGCCACTGATAGGCTGAGCGCACTATGAGTCACCGACACACAGGAAGCGGAAGAGACCGGGACCGGAGAACGGGACGGCGATATCGGAACAACGGGGGATCGTAGGCAGGTAAGTGACAGTTTATTTTCTATTTTTTTACAGCCCGGGCACAGCGCGGGTTAAAAGTTTTAGGTCAGAGAACTCCTTTAAATTAAAGTCTGACAGCAGCTGATACAGTAAAAAGTAATGTTTTGCATTATAACTAGTTTGATACCTGTTGAAATCGAGCTGTTTTATTCACTTCCAGCACTCCTGAATCTGTATTCTCACTGACTTCCTGGTTTGCGGTGCGCATTCATTCTTGCTACATCACAGCCTAATGGGAACTACAGTTCCCATTAGGCTTAGCCTCCATGCCTGTGAGGGATAAGAGAGCATCTTCACGCAGGGCTGTAGTCATAGGGAGGAGGTGAGCACGTTCTGCTTTCCACCATGCAAAACAGCTCAGATGCTGGTGGAAAGCAAGAAGAGGAGAGACAGGAAATGGCATTTTTAAACCTGGATTACTGTATTTTGGAGGTCAAAAGGAAAAACGAGGTAAGTGATATTTAAATGCTCTAGCTTACAGCAATCAATTGATCTAATAAAAAACAAACCTTTAGTGTCCCTTTAAGTTTAAGCAGGCGGATCGGCAAACACCTTTAGGTAGATTCACAAAGAGTAATGCCGCATACACACCATTACTTTATGTGATGAAAAAAAAACAGGTAAAACACGACGTTTTTGAAACTTCAATTTTCAAAGACGAAGTTGCCTACACACCATCGTTTTTCTCACAATGTTCTAGCAAAGCGAGGTTACGTTCCACCAAGTTTTTCCATTGAAGCTCGCTTCATAAGTAGCTTCTGGGCATGCGCGGATGAAAAAACGTCGTTTTAAACAACGTTTTTGCTACACACGGTCAATTTCTGTGAAGTAAAAGTTGACGTTTTGAAAAACGACACATAAAATTGAAGCATGCTTCAATTTTTTTTGCTCGTTTTTTAGAAGACATAAAACGATGTGTTCCCCCACACACGGTCAATTAAAGTGACGTTTTTAAAAACGTAATTTTTTTTCATCACATAAAACGACCGTGTGTACGCGGCATTAGGCCGGCTTATCTACAGATAAGCCGACCTAACTCTGAATCTAAGCCGGCCTATGTTTAAGTGTATTCTCAAACAGAGATACACTTAAACATACCTAAGATAGGCTGGTTTGCACCATTCTATCTTAGGTTGCAATGTTTCTTTTGGCCGCTAGATGGCGCTTCCATTGTGGCCGGCCTAGATTATGTAAATGAGGGGATACGCCAATTCCCGACGATTTACGAGCGTACGCTGGGCCTACACCGTCGAGTTACGTCGTTTCCGTACGCGATAGGCCGCCTAAAGTTATTCCATCTATGAGGTGGAATAACAATGTTAAGTATGGCCGCCGTTCCCGCCGCGAGGTTCGAATTTTTTACGTTGTTTGCGCAAGTCGTCCGTGAATCGGGATTTACGCCGTTTACGTACGCGTCGAAATCAATAGGCCCTTACGGCCTACTTAGCCGCAATGCGCACTGGGAAATGTAGTCGCCCGGTGCATGCGCAGTGTAAAAAACGTCAAAAAACATGAGGTCAAGCCTCATTTCAATACTACACGCCCCCTCCCAGTCATTTGAATTAGGCGCGCTTACGCCCGCTCGTTTTAGGCTACGCCGCCTAAAATTTGAAGGTAAGTGGTTTGAGAATCACTTCTAACCTAAATAATTTAAGGCGGTGTAGCCTAAAAAGAGTAGGCTAGGTCGTCCTAATTTTAGGCGCCCCTACGTGAATCTACCCACTTGTGGGAAGATTTATTTTTGAAGACTTTCCTTTTCCAACAATGTCTATATCGGTGGTTCTCAACCTTTCTATTGCCGTGACCCCCTGGTAAAATTTCCCAAGTTGTGGGGACCCCTAACAGTAAAATTATTTTCATAGTGTGGGTTGTCAGCACCCAAGGCAAGACAAGTAATTTGCACCCCTAACCCACGGACATTTAACGCTCCCTGAGTCTCTTCCACTAATACAGTATTAAAACCCCTTATGGTAAATTTTAGGATCTACCACTCTTTCTCTTTGTTCTTCTTTCCCTCTCTAGCCTAATTTCTTTTTTTTTCTCCCCCATCCCTCTCTCTAGCCGTCTTTCTTGTTTTTTCTCTTATTTTTTCTCTCCCTTTTTCTTTATTCCTCCCCTCTTTTCCTCTCCCTTTCATGTATTCTCTATTTTTATTCCATCTCTTACTCCTTGGTGGGGGGAATAGGATGAGTGGCAGTGCTGGTGGGGAGTTTGGATGAGTGGCAGTGCTGGTGGGGGTGGGATCAGTGGCAGTGCTGGGGGGGAGTTCTGATCAGCCAACTTAGGTGCTCTTAAACAAGGTCATTTGCTGATCTGAGAACTGTAGTGGGGGCTTTTAATGGCAACTAAAATCAGAGGTAGTGTTACTCACTGTGTCTCCGGCTTCACTGTGTTTCCAACTCTGTGGTGTCTCGCAGCAGTGACACCTATGCCAAAATCAGGTGGTTTCCTTGCGGCCCCTCCCACTTTACATTCCTCACCAGTCAGCTGACCTCTAGTCTCTGCCCCCCCCCCCCCCCCCCCCCCGTGAACTGCCATGCCGTGAATTAAATGGGTGGCTGCGAAGAGGCTGAGTGGGGGCCACAGGCTCCAGGAACAGCCCAGCTTGGCTGCCACAGGCTCCAGGGACTGCCCTGTTGGGTGGCCGCGAAAAGGCTGGGAGAGTGGTGCAGGCTTCCGAAAACAGACCAGGATTTGGTGAACCCTGGCAAATTGTCATTCAACCCCCAGGTTGAGAACCACTGGTCTATATAGACTTGTATAGCATATACATTTGAATTATGTCTGAGTCCCATTGCACATTGACACATGTGCTTAACACAAGCTTCAGATAACACCTTGAGCACAGTACCAAACTGTGAATAGACATACAAAGAATATCTGTGTCCATTCACCCTAAATGGTTGAATTTATATATGAATTACAAAATAAAACAATTTCAATTAAACACTACTGTATTGTGTCTGTTCCTTTTACTTATAAAGAAAAGCTGTATATGGAAATACGGGCTAGAACTAACTAAACTTAAAACGGCACCCACCCACCTTCTGGAAACCTATGCTAACTACCCTGTAGAAGGAAGATGAGTATACTTGCCTATTCTCAAAACGCTATGGTCCAGCCACATGATCGACTGTCAGCGGTTGACTTCAGGGGAAAGCCGAAAACGGATGCCCTATTGTAAGCCTATGGGTGACATCACCGCCATGGCATGTCATCCATTGTTGGCCAACTCTCCTCTTCAGTGAAGCCGACCGCTAGGAAGATCATGTAACCGGACAGCTCTGAGAATAGGCAAGTATATGTACCTTCCTTTTACAGAATAGGTAATATAGGAATTGTAAGGAGAGGTGGGGGAGACGTTTTAAGCTTAGTCTGCCCTCTACTTTTAATACACCCATGGAAATTGTTAACTTTTTCTACATATTTGAGTAGGCATAAATTTGATCTATCTATAAAGTGACAGCTCTGTGATCAGTCTCGCAATCTCCACCATCCTGCAGGATTCCACAAGCGGTCCAAAGGTCTAGGATGAGATGTAACCAGGCTGGGTCACCTTTCTGTCCAGAGATGCAGAGATCTCCACGCTAACCCCTTCCAGTGATGTCGCTTCCGCAGTCCATGCTGGTTAGCGTGGAAATCTCTGCATCTCTGGACAGAAAGGTGCCCCAGCCTGGTTATATCTCACCCCAGCCCTTTGGACCATTTGTGGAATCCTGCAGGATGGTGGTGACCGCAAGACTGATCATATAGTGATGAGCATGAATTACTTCTGCTTCTTGTAAGTGTTCTTATACCTGTGTAATAAATGCTGACATTCTAAACACTGCATTTAGGTGGCGCCTCCCCTTCTCTCCTTTTTTTTAGAAGACATGCAGGTGTGTCATTAATTCTTAATGGTACCCCACACATTGACATACGTTGAGTGTTTTTGGTAAGCTGGAATTTTTTAAAAAAGGGCCGGGGACTTCTTTCCCTGCCTTTTTAGCAGGTAGATCGGCCAAGTGAAAGGAATGGGCTGCCCTAAGCACAGCACACAGCCCAACAGATGTGAAACAAGGGCTTATTCACGTGTGAGGTTTGGGGAAGTAAAAGCATCTGGTGAGCTGTTTTTACCACCCCCACAGCTCCCCCTTTAGCTGCAAAGTCAGTTGCTGGGGGTGTACATATGCTGTGGGTATGGCTGGAAGTATACCTTCAGGTGAATGGGGCTGCGTTGCAACCACCCCTCAGTTTTGCGCATTGCATGTGGTTGCGGTGTGGTGGTGCTGCATTTTGGGGGTTAAAAGAGGTGGTGAGAAGTCAGCATATTGCCTTTTCACTACCTGTCAAATTCCTCTGAAAAGCAATCTGAACATGAATCACTTTTCAGATGAGTAGCAGTCCTTAATGCTATTACAAACAAGCCCTAAAAAAGCAGCTCTGATCATACAGGATTAGGGGGTTGGTGTTAAAAGTAATGTACAAACACAAGCACACACACACACATACATACATACATACATACATGTACCACAATCAGAAGCACTGGCATTCCATTAATGTACAGGTGATAGCCGATGCCCAATACCTCATATGGCACGTCCGTGCCAAACACCCAGTGTCCAGTAATGACAGCTTCATATACCGTCAATGCAGCATCCCAACAGAATTTGAACAGAACGTGTATGCGGACAGCTGGCTGGTTGGTGAGTGACATGGGTGTCACGTATGACTGTCCGACCCCATGATGCAGACATCACGAGGGGCACATGCACGACTAACATCCTCCTGTCTTTTCCCTTCCAGGTGACTCTGCATATGCACTGGGACCCCATCTCATGACTCCATTCCGGAACCCCCAAACCCCAGGAGAGAGAAGATACAATGAAGCACACGCACGTACCTGTGGAGTGGTGGAACGCACATTTGGCCTCCTGAAGTCCCGTTTCCGATGACTGGATAAGTCTGGGGGTACCCTGTTGTATTCCCCAAACTTTGTGTGCCAGATCATCGGGGCATGTTGCATTCTGCACAACTTCACCATGAGAAGGGGCCTGGAGATTGAGCTATGTGATGACCTGACCCCCGAACCAGACATTCCCCCCCTAACCGAGGCTACCCCGTCTGCTGAGGGAAGAGCAGTCAGGAGATGCCTCGTGGTAGACTTATTTTCACGTTAAACACACACATTCATCATGGCACAATGAGAATGCACACATGCACACCACTGTGGTCCCTAGCACACACACCCCACAACCCCATTAAATTGGATTAGACCGAAGTACAGCACACGGTACTAGGGAGCAGCAACACCACGTCAAGGCTCCAATTATGTTGCTGTATATTAATTTACCCCAAAATAAAAATAAGACTCATAACGAGTCTAATAATCAAATAATAAGACTCATATCGAGTATACAAATAAAAAAATAAGACTCATATCATGAGTATACAAAAAAAGAATAAGACTCATATCGAGTACATTAAAAAAATAAAGAAACTGGCACTCATCTGGCCTGACGTGGACTATGCCTAGTGCCAAGGCTCCTGGCCCTCTGTTGCCTGGGGGCAGCCGCGGGTGGGGGGGGGTGGGTCATTGGGAGGAGGAACATCCCCCGGTCTCTCCCTGGCTGCCTGGATTCCCTCTAAAGCCACGGCTATGCGGGTGAGGACCGCATTTGTCTGAGTCCCCACCACCTCAATGGCTGCTGTATTGGCCTGTATGGCCACTGCCAGGCTCCTCACTTCTGCCACCGGGCCTGTATTTGTGGCCTCCAGGTCCCTCACGCAGGTCACCAGTGCACTGCTATTAACACTGACCTCCTGCACATTTTCAGTCATGGCGGCAGTGTAAGCAGCGTGGGTCTGCTGCATGGAGGCCAGGCTGGCTGCCACCCGGTGCATATCACACGCCACAGAACCAACATGCTAGGTCTGCCTGGCCTGGTCCCTTGATAAAGTGGCTTCTAGGCACTCTGGATCACCCCTGGTCTTTCTAGTAGCCTTCCTGGGTGCAGGTGTGACTTGGGGCCTACTGTATGGGGATGCTCTTGAGGGCACTTCCCTTATGGAGGAGGGGCTTCCCAAAAGGGTGGATGCCCTTGGGGGGGTTCCCACATTTGAGGAGGGCCTTGGGGGGTTCCCACATTTGAGGAGGGCCTTGGGGGGTTCCCCTGAAGTTGGAGGCCCTTGGGGGGCTATCCCCTATGGAGGTGGTGGTATGGGAGGTTCCTGCGATGGTGGTCTCGTCCCCCAGGTAAATTCCATCCTCCAGGTCCCAGTGCTCCTCCTCTACTTCCTCTAAAGGAGATGTGTGGACACTGTCCTCATGGGATGGGGGTGGTTGCCCAGCAGCCGAGGATGGGCCCGCTTCATCCTGCACATCTGTGGATGACACAAAACATTCACATGTTGGTGGACCCACACACTTGTCACATGTTCCCTCCCCCCCCCCCAACACACATGCTACACACCAGATAAAAGATAAAACACACTCACCTGTCCTCAAGGGCTGATCAACTGACTCGAAGCCCTCCAGGCCCTCCACCTGCTCCCTCTCCAAGCACCTGGCAATGACCTGCTCATCAGGTGTCAGGGTGATGTTCAGGGCTGGTCCACCTCCGGTGCCCCTTCTGTGCCTGTTTATACCTTCTCCTTGACGAGACGCCGCAGGTCATTGATTTTTTTTGCAATTTTTTCTGGGGTCCGTTCCTCATGGCCAAGGGCACTGACCTCCGCTGCTATCTCAGCAAGGATCTGATCCTTACGGACCTTGCTGGTCGAGCCACTTTCCGAACCATGGAGGTACTTGTTGTGCCTTACCATGGCATCGAAAATTATCGCCCTCTCCTCTCTGGAAAAGTTTTTAAGCCTCCTTTCTTTAGGCACTGCTGCTTCAGACAAGTTTTTCCCAAAAAAGAACACAAAGGTAGCCACACCAAACCAACCAAAGCTGCTGGTGTACTTTTGCGCTGGACGGGCGCATGTCTGGGCGTCTTTATACCCTGGGGCGTCAACGGTGGGCCGGCTTATCTCGGGGGATACGATAGGCGAAGTTGTGCGCATGCGCAGTGGGACGCGGGACATGCTATCACGTGACGGCGCATGCGCCGTTCGTTCGGCCCTTCATTTGTATGGGGTCACGCTTTATTTAAATGAATCACGCCCACCTCCCTGCCACTTTGAATTACGTCGGCTTATGCCGTCTAATTTAAGTTACGATGGCGTATCGCAGCGCGCATTTGCTTGCTGAAAAGGCTGCTTGCCTCTCTAAGTTTCGACGGCGTAGTGTAAATGCGATGCGCTACGCCCGCGTAAAGATGCGCCAAGGTAGGTGAATCTAGCCCAATATGTTTTTCGAATTTATTCTTTTCTATTTTCTATTCTATTCTATTAAAATCAAATTCATTCTATACAAAATTAGAATTTCGGAAAATGGTTATATATATATATATATATATATATATATATATATATATATATATATATATATATATATATTATTCTGTTCTAGTGTTTTTCTTTTCAAATTCAAATTTATTCTATACATAAATTCGAACTTCTGAAGCCATCTTCCGAAATTTGAATTTCAATATATATATATATATATATATATATATATATATATATAATGGGGCAGGTCCACGTACCTTTGCGTAAGAATCTGCTGGGCGCAGCGTATCTAAGATACATTACGCCGCCGTAACCTATTTTTTTTTTCAAATCCACAAAGAATTTGCGCCGTAAGTTATGGCGGCATAGTGTATCTTTGGCGGCGTAATGGCGCACCATTCAAATCTCTATGATGGGGGCGTGTTTTATGTAAATACGTCGTGACCCGACATAAACAACGTTTTTTTGAACGGCGCATGTGTCACGGAAGCATGAATCAGACGTACAACAATAGATAAATGAAATAGGAAGGCTTTATTGAAAACCAAACAGCAAGGTAAAAGTCCAAACGGATGATCAAACAGTGCAGAGTCTTCCACCGGAGCCAGGGATCAGAAGCCAGAAGGATAGTCCGAACGAAGCCAGGGATCAGGAGCCAGAAGGGTAGTCTGAACGAAGCCAGGAATCAGGAGCCAGAAGGGTAGTCCGTGGAAGCCGGGTCGGTAACCAAAAGCAGCAGCACAATCTCAGGAGCATGTGAATACAAGAGGACCAAGCAAGGAACTGAAGCAACAGACCTCCTATATATATGCAAGGCATCCAGCTCCTCCCAGTGGGAAGGAGGAGCCGCAGGGTGTGGTAAGTTATAAGAAGCCCAGAAACCAACATGGCCGCCAGCACATGTCAGATGAAAGAAGCCAGCAAGAGGTAAGACCATGACAGTACCTCCCCCTCAAGGGCCCCTCCTCCACGGCGCAAAAAACGGTTTCTGGGGGAAGCGCACGTGGAAGTCTCGGAGCAAGGCAGGAGCATGGACATCTGCGGAGGGAACCCAGGAACGCTCCTCTGGACCATAACCACGCCAGTGGACCAAAAACTGCACCCGACCACGGACCAAGCGTGAGTCCAGGATATCGCTCACCTCATACTCCTCATGATCGCCCACCTGGACTGGACGAGGCCGAGGAACCGAGGAGGTGAAGCGATTGCACACCAGTGGTTTCAACAAGGAAACGTGAAACACGTTGGATATCCGCATGCCAGGTGGGAGCGCAAGGGCATAGGCAACCGGGTTTACCCTGCGAAGCACTCGGAAGGGACCAACAAAGCGAGGAGCCAGCTTGGGAGTGGGCACTCGAAGGTTGAGGTTGCGAGTGGACAACCATACACGGTCTCCGACCTGGTAGGAAGGAGCAGGCGCCCGTCTGCGATCAGCCTGGAGTTTCTGGCGCTGCGCAGAAACCTCAAGGGACCTCTGGATCTGTATCCAAGAAGCACGTAGAGCGGAAAGGTGATCCTCCACAGCCGGAATATCTTGGGGAGAGAATGACTCCGGTAACACGGCAGGTTGGAACCCATAATTGGCCATGAAGGTAGACGTCCCAGAGGAAGAATTCACCGCCGTGTTCCTGGCAAACTCAGCCCAAGGCAGAAGGTCAACCCAATTGTCTTGATGATCGGAGACATAGCAACGAAGGAATTGCTCCAGGGCCTGATTGGATCGTTCTGCGGCCCCATTGGACTGAGGGTGGTAGGCCGAGGAGAAGGAGAGATGAATCCCCAACTGGGAGCAAAAGGCGCGCCAGAACCTGGACACAAACTGACTCCCCCGATCCGACACTATCTCCTTGGGCAAACCGTGCAACCGGAAGACCTCCCTGGCGAAAACCGTGGCCAACTCTTGTGCAGAGGGTAATTTCTTGAGAGGAACACAGTGGCACATTTTGGAAAACCGATCCACAATCATGAGAATGACCGTATGGCCTTGGGATGCAGGAAGGTCCACAATGAAGTCCATCCCAAGGTGTGACCATGGGCGCTCCCCGGTAGCGATGGGTTGCAGAAGGCCCAACGGAAGGTGCTGAGGGGATTTACTCTGGGCACAAACAGAGCATGCCGCTACATATGCGGCGATGTCAGAACGTAGAGAAGGCCACCAGAACAAACGTGAAACAGCCCAGGACAGCTGATTCTTTCCAGGATGCCCCGCGGTCTTGGAGTTATGGTAGGTTCGCAACAACCGAGTGCGCAACTCCTCAGGCACAAAACATCTGCCGTTGGGTCTCCCAGAGGGAGCACCAGATTGGGCCGCCAAAATCTGCTCTCCAAGGGGAGAGGTCAGGCTGGTGCGAATGGCGGCCAGGATCTGATTAGGAGGTATGACCGAAGTCGGTATCGATTCCTCCCTGGACAGCTCGGAGTATTGACGTGATAAGGCATCCGCCCTGACGTTCTTGGAACCGGGTAGGTAAGAGACCACGTAATTAAAACGTGACAGGAACAGAGCCCATCTGGCCTGACGTGGTGTCAATCTCTTGGCCTCAGAAAGGTAAGTCAGATTCTTGTGGTCCGTCAGGATGAGAACCGGAACCACCGAACCCTCGAGCAAATGCCTCCACTCCTTGAGAGCCTGCACGATGGCCAACAACTCTCTGTCACCAATCTGGTAGTTGCACTCCGCGGGAGACAGTTTCCGGGAGTAAAACCCACAGGGAAGCAGAGGACCCTCTGGTGTTCGACGCTGAGACAGAAGGGCGCCTACTTCTGTCTCAGACGCGTCCACCTCGAGAACAAAGGGCAACCCAGGGTTGGGATGAGACAGTATTGGAGCCGACACAAAGGCAGATTTTAGAGCCTCAAAAGCCCGGATGGCCTCGGGCGGCCAGACCTGGGAATTACTGCCCTTCCTGGTCAGATCCGTGAGAGGCTTGGCCAGCGTGGAGAAGTCCCTGATGAACTTCCGATAATAATTGGCGAAGCCCAAAAAGCGCTGCAGGGAACGAAGACCACTGGGCTGGGGCCACTGTAAGACAGCCGAAACCTTCTCAGGGTCCATGGAGAACCCCTCAGCGGAAATGATGTAACCTAAGAAGGTTACCTGGGACCGGTGAAATTCGCATTTCTCAAGCTTACCGAACAGCTTGTACTCTCGTAACCGTTGCAACACTCGCTTGACATCCAGAATGTGGGCCTCCATGGATTCAGAATATACCAAGATGTCATCCAAATAGACCACCACACACTGCTGCAACAGGTCACGGAAAACATCGTTGATGAATTCCTGAAAGACTGCGGGCGCATTGCACAACCCAAAGGGCATAACCAAGGATTCATAATGACCGGTCCTGGTGTTGAACGCGGTCTTCCACTCGTCACCAGCCTTGATCCTTACCAGGTTATATGCCGCCCTCAGGTCGAGTTTAGTAAAGACCGTGGCCCCTTTCAGGCGATCAAACAACTCGGAAATCAAGGGTATCGGGTATGCATTCTTGATCGTGATGCGATTAAGGCCTCTATAGTCGATGCAAGGCCTCAACTCTCCGCCCTTCTTTTTCACAAAGAAAAATCCAGCCCCTGCCGGGGACGAGGATTTGCGAATGTGACCACGGGAAAGCGCCTCCTTCACGTACTCCTCCATGGCCTCATTCTCCGCAACCGACAGTGGATAGACCCTGCCACGAGGAGGAATGGCACCAGGTTGTAACTCTATGGCACAATCGTATGGGCGGTGCGGAGGCAGGGCAACAGCGCGCACCTTATCAAATACATCCCGGTACCCCTCGTATTCAGTAGGCAACACAGAGTCCGAGGAAGTACACAACAACTTGACAGGCCCATGGATGCAACTAGCCCCACACTGTGGTGACCACGAGAGGATCTCGGCCGATCTCCAATCGAAAGTCGGATTATGCTTCTGGAGCCAGGGGTACCCCAAGACCACCGAGTAGTGTGGAGACGAAATGACCTGAAGGCAGGCCGACTCCCTGTGAACGGCCCCAATGGCTATCCCCACTGGAAGGGTCTCATGAGTCACGTGTGACGGCTGGAGGGGTCTGCCGTCTATCGCCTCAAGAACCAGCGGGGAAACTCGAGCCTGCAGAGGAATGGAGTTGGCGGCAGCGAACTTACTATCAATGAAAAATCCACCAGCACCAGAGTCCACCAACGCCTGGGTCGTCACCGAGCCCCCGTCCCAGGAGAGAACAACGGTGATCAGTGGTTTATCAGCACGGGAAACCGGGGACGAAGAGACTCCACCCAAGATCTGCCCCCGACAGGATCTCAGGTGCGAGCGTTTCCCGGACGGTTCGGACATGCCAACCGAAAATGCCCACCGAGACCACAGTACATGCATCGGCCCTCGCGTCTCCGGAGTGCCCTCTCCCCCTTGGACAGGCGAGCAAACCCCAGCTGCATGGGTTCACCCCCAGACATGTCAACTCCAGGAGGCGTGGGAGGAGAGGGAGGCACGGGTGGGACAGCAAACGTAGGCGCCAATCTGTTAGGAGACCTCCGCAGGCTCTCCTTAAAGGAAGGTCTCTCCCTGAGTCTGGTGTCAATCAATATCAGGAAGGAAATAAGAGCCTCGAGCTCCACTGGTAGGTCCTTAGCTGCAACCTCATCCTTCAAGGCATCCGAGAGACCATGGGAGAAAGCAGCGACCAGAGCCTCATTATTCCAGCCCACCTCTGCTGCCAGGGTACGAAACTCAATGGCGTACTCCGCTACCGATCGTGAACCCTGTCTGACGGACATAAGGAGCTTCGCAGCAGAGGCAGAGCGAGCCGGTACATCGAATACCTTTCGAAGAGAAGCAACAAAACCGGAAAACTCGGCAACCACCGGATTGTTGTTCTCCCATAAAGGGCTGGCCCAGGCCAAGGCCTTGTCCGAGAGCAGCGAGATCAAGAAGCCCACCTTAGATCTCTCAGTGGGAAAGGCATGTGGCAGCAACTCGAAATAAATGCCCACTTGGTTAAGGAAACCTCGGCACTGAGTTGGCTCTCCCCCAAAGCGCTGCGGAAGGGGGGCAGAACCGGTCATACCCCGAGACACCGCAGGCGCAACAGGTGTCGGGGTAGACTCTGGCGCAACAACCGGAGCGACAGTAGGAGCGGACCCAGGAGCGACAACCGGCCTATCGGCAATGGGAGCGAGATGAGCCGTGCGTGCAAGCAGGGTTTGCAACGCCTGAGCGAACTGACCCAGCAGGTGATCCTGCTGATCAAGTCTGGCAACCAGCATGGGTAGCGAAGGTGGCCCTGTACCGTCAGAATTCATGGCTTGGTCCTAATGTCACGGAAGCATGAATCAGACGTACAACAATAGATAAATGAAATAGGAAGGCTTTATTGAAAACCAAACAGCAAGGTAAAAGTCCAAACGGATGATCAAACAGTGCAGAGTCTTCCACCGGAGCCAGGGATCAGGAGCCAGAAGGATAGTCCGAACGAAGCCAGGGATCAGGAGCCAGAAGGGTAGTCCGAACGAAGCCAGGAATCAGGAGCCAGAAGGGTAGTCCGTGGAAGCCGGGTCGGTAACCAAAAGCAGCAGCACAATCTCAGGAGCATGTGAATACAAGAGGACCAAGCAAGGAACTGAAGCAACAGACCTCCTATATATATGCAAGGCATCCAGCTCCTCCCAGTGGGAAGGAGGAGCCGCAGGGTGTGGTAAGTTATAAGAAGCCCAGAAACCAACATGGCCGCCAGCACATGTCAGATGAAAGAAGCCAGCAAGAGGTAAGACCATGACAGCATGCGCCGTCCGTGGGGGTATCCCAGTGCGCATGCTCGAAATTAACCCGGAACAAGCCAATGCTCACGACGGTGACGTCATTCTACGCAAATCCCTATTCGTGAATGACTTACGTAAAAAATTCAAAATGCGAGGCGGGAACGACGCCCATACTTAACATTGAGTACGCCTCATAACAGTAGCTTTAACTATACGCCGGAAAAAGCCGAACGCAAACAAAATGCGCCGGCCGGACGTACGTTCGTGGATCGCCGTAACTAGATAATTTGCATACTCGATGCGGATTTCGACGGAAACGCCACCTAGCGGCCGCCAAAAAATTGCAGCTTAGATCCGACGGCGTACTAAGACGTACGCCTGTCGGATCTAGCCGAGATGCCGTTGTATCTTGTTTTGAAGATACAAAACAAAGATACGACGCACAAAATTTGAAATTACGCGGCGTATAAAGAGATACGCCGGCGTAATACTTTTGTGGATCTGCCCCAATATTTCTATGCCATTCTTTTCTATAATTTTATTTCTATTCTTTTGTATTCTTTTCGATTCTAATTCATTCTATACGAAATTGAAATTTTGGAAGATGGCTTCAGAAGTTCAAATTTCGTATAAAATGAATTTGAATTAGAATAGAAAAGATTTGAATAGAATAGAAAATAATATAAAAGAATAGACTAGAAAAACAATAGAATAAAAGCGAATAAAATATTATATTTTATTTTATTTTGTTCTATTGTTATTCTAGTTTATTACAGTTTTTCTCCATTGTTTTGGCTCATTTCTTGAAACAGAAATGACATTCTCAAAACAACATGGACAAATCTCCAAACCACTTCGCAATTGTTCACAACTGAATGGCATTTCTCATTAATTTCATAAAATTGCAAATGTCTCAGTACATGTTTCACTTTCTCAGTACATCTTTCAAATGATTTAGTACAAGTAGCCTACATTTAGCACAATTTCCAATTGAATAGATCTTGTTGATCTAAACTGATTGTCATTTCTTCAGTCAAATGGTCGTTCTCTCCAAAACAGGTCAGCGTCATTTCATTGTTTAAGTCATCACATGCACAATAGTCTGTTCAATTGTCAAAATGATTCAGGAACATAATACCATGAATACCATATATGAATCTCTTGGAACATTTAATAAAATGATTACAGCAATTGACAGTCGGGTGCAACTAGAACTTGACTAACGAAGGAGGAAGTTGGAGTTGGTCTCAGATGACCAATCAAACAGTATGTTTAGTTACTGTACCTGACAGGTTCTGTCCATGATTGTGAATGCTGCCAAACATGTATATATAGAGCTTGACCATGCAGGACCAGTACAATTTCTGAACATGGAGTCACCTGGCCAAGTAAATGAACAATGGCAACTGTCTGCTCGAGGAAGAAGAAGAGGAGGAGGAGTAAGGGTGTGTGGTGGTGGAATAGGGGGAAGAGGCCGAGGAGCACAAAGACACCATGCTGTCCCTGATGAAATTCGGGCCACAATTATAGACCATGTCATCAACCATGGCCTCACAATCAATGATGGAATTATATAATGTATAGGACAGGACACTGTGCATAGAGGAACATAAATATTTTTATTCATTTACATATTAATTTTGTGTGTGTGATAGGCCTACTGTATCTTACCTCAGTGGGATGTTACGTATGATACTAACAATGACAAGAAAAATATTGTAGATGTAGCGCCTGTGTACTTCCAAGTACCGGTGCTATTACTGTAAAAGTTAAGGGATAATCAGAGTGTAGTTGATTCTGATTCTGATTGCAATTTTACAAAGGGTCTCTGTTTCAGCTGGGCTGTGCTGCGGGTCCATTCTGTGGTTGCTGGGGTGTCATACCACCCCGGGGCGACAGTGGAGTCCAGGCTGGGGTGCCTCTTGCCAGCAGCCAATCGGGAGGGAGTTTCTCTCGCGGGGCATGCTGGGGGATACTTCTGGAGCAGACGCCATTGAGGCGGGGTTCTTTTCCTGAGGTGGCACCCACCTTTAGGGTGACCACACATCACGGCCCCCGGGCGAGATGGCCTCCCAGACAGGGGTGCGCGTGCCACGCGGTGTTCCTGGTTCCGGGACCATGTTGGCCCTGAACATTTAAAGCTGTGGCGGGGCCCCAGTATTCGACTGGGTCCCCAATTCTTATAAGAACATGTACCCCAGGTTTGGAACCACTGGAATACTGGCCAGTAGTATATTGAACTTGTGTAGAGCATAGAACATTCCTATGTAGCTGTCTGTAACTCTAGTGTATGACTCTTCTGTATGACTGATTTGATGTTTTCTTTTTTTACTCTATTGTAGAGAATAATGGCACTGGAAGGAAACGAGACCTCTCACATACCCGTGTATGTGGATGAGGCTGGCTTCAACCTGGCCAAGGGCCAAAGACGTGGCCATAATTTTATTGGCCACCGGGCCACGGTGGATGTCCCAGGCCAGCGAGGGGGCAATATAACTATGTGTGCTGCCATTTCTGAGAATGGTGTGGCCACTCACATCCCCAGGCTTGGCCCATACAATACACAGAAGCTCCTCATCTTCTTGGACCGCCTTCATTTGGATTTGATCCCTGAAAATGAGAGAGGTCTCATAGGGCCTCACCTACTACAAAATATAATTGTATGGGGCAATGTGAATTTTCACCATGGCCCGCTTATCAGGGCCTGGTTCACTGCTCAGCCAAGGATGGATATGGTGTTCCTACCACCTTACTCTCCTTTCCTCAATACTATTGAGGAGTTTTTCTCCGCTTGGAGGTGGAGAGTGTATGAGCATCGGGCTCAAGATCAGAGGTCCCTGATCCATACAATGGACGCTGCCTGTGAGGATATTACAGGAGATCAGTGTAGGGGATGGTTGCAACATGCACTCTGTTTCTTCCCTCGTTGCATCGCAAGGGAGAATATACGCTGTGATGTTGACGAAAATCTGTGGCCAGACAGACAGCAGCGTGTGGATGGGCAGGAGGGTGAGGACGGTGGACAGGAGAGGGAGGGTGAGGACAGTGGACAGGAGAGGGAGGGTGAGGACGGTGCCCAGGAGAGGGAGGGTGAGGACGGTGCCCAGGAGAGGGAGGGTGAGGACGGTGCCCAGAAGAGGGAGGGTGAGGACAGCGACCAGTGAAGAGATGTTACAGTAGTTGTAAAACTCCAGCTTTATTTACAGCATTGTAGGCTAAATGTAATTTTCCTTGTTTTATGCTTGTGTATTTATATTTCTGTATATATTATGCTGTATACATTTTCTTTTTACTCTGAAGTATGGAAGTTACTTTGTGTGTGAATGATAATGGTTACAATACTGTAAAGTAATTTTTCCTTGGCAGTATGAGTGCAATGTGTGATGTCAAACCTTGGAGGCGACTCTTACCCTAAAATCTTTTCTTTTTTTTTCAGTTTTATACACAATTGTATTCAGTTAGCTAGACAAAAACTGTACAGTAACCATTGTCAATGAAGGACTGGGCTAAGACTGAAAGGTGGACATGAGGGATATTTCAATGGTCCTCTGCCATAGAGACAAAACATCTAAACATTTTGACTTGCAGTGCTTACACAATGCCAAAGGGATGAAGCATTTTGGGGGCACTGACTATTTGAATGAGAAAGAAATTTAGTTTTGACACATGAGTGAACTGTTTTGGGAAAGATATGAACTTTTGAAGGTGAACCATGGTGTTGTGCCGAACCATCCAGGTTATTTTGGCAAAAGTACCAAGAGAGCTGAGAATGTCCGGTCTGAATCAAGAAATGAGCCAAAGCAATTGAGAAAAATATTTGCCATTTTGGGGGCACTGACTCTTTATATGGGAAATGAATACGGTTTTGAAGCAAGAGTGAACAGTTTTGGGAGAGATATGAGCTTTTGCACGTGAGTTATAGTGTTGTGCTAAACTGTAAGACTGTTTTGCCAAATGATCTTAGAGTTTTGAGAATGTAATTTCTGTTTCAAGAAATGAGCCAAAACAATAGAGAAAAACTGTAACTTTTCTATTATTTTTTATTCTATTCTAATCTTTTCTATTCCAATTCTATTTCATTCTATATGAAATTCGAATTTTGAAAAATGGTTATATGTAAAAAAAAATCGGATGTGGTATTTTTTTCTAATTTAGTAGATTTTTTTCAAATGCGGTAGAATTTTTTCAAATGCAGTAGATTTTTTCTAATCGAATAAAATTTTTCAAATTTAATCGACTTTTTAGGAATTTGGTCCAAATTTTTTCAAATTCTAATATAAAACGAATCTTTATAATCCCCCCCCCCCCCAACGTCACTCGCAGACAATGCAAACTGCAGAGGGATAGATTGGATAGGACAGAGATAGATAGATAGAGAGATAAATAGATAGATATACAGATAGATAGATAGATAGATAGATAGATAGATAGATAGATAGATAGATAGATAGATAGATAGATAATCAGATAGATAGTTAGGCAAATAGATAAACAGACAGACCGATAATTAGATAGATAGATAGATAGATAGATAGATAGATAGATAGATAGATAGATAATCTGATAGACAGAGAGAGAGAAAGAGACAAAGAGGGAGAGAGACAGAGACAGACAGAGAGAGACACACAGAGAGAGAGAGAGAGACAGACACACACAGACAGAGAGAGAGAGACAGACAGACACAGAGACAGAGAGACAGAGAGAGAGACAGACACACAAACAGAGACAGAGTGAGACAGACATAGAGAAAGAGAGACAGAGAGAGAGACAGACACACACACAAACAGAGACAGAGTGAGACAGGCAGAGAGACAGGCAGAGAGAGAGATAAGAGACTTGTAAAGCACGGCTGTAGGTCGCAGAGCAGGGAGCCCTCACACACAGGAGATGTGTGTAATGAAGGCTGCAGCACATATTGTCGGGTGAAGCATGCCCTCCCTCTCCACTCTCCACTCGATCACAAGCTGCAAATACATACAGCACAAGGTGCTGCTGTATGTGCATGGGGTGGACACTGGACAGACACTGGTTTAAGAATAAATAAAGAGTTATATTAGAAATATTTTACTTACCTCCGAGTCCTGGAGCCAGAGAACCGAAACTGAAAGTGACACAGCCTCCCCACTGCCCATTTCCTAGCAGAGCAGAAGGACCTGATGTGAGTGGCTGGAGAGGCTCAGGACCTGATGTAAGTGGCTGGAGAGGCATCCTGCACAGCGCCACAGAGCTAAAAAAAACTTGCAAATGAAACGTCTTGCCTGCAGAATTGGCATGACGCTTCAATGATGCTTTAATACTACACTGTGCCCGGTGCCCGGAGCCCGCCCCAAACACTTAAAGAACCTTTTTTTTTTTCTTAAAGGGCCAATCAAAAAAAATGTTAATTTCTTTTTTTTGTTAGTGGCTTTGGGGTGGGGGGGGCGCCCAGGCGCCCGCTATGGACGGGCCGCCAGCGTAAATATGCAGCCTAAGACTTACACCTGTCGGATCTTAGGGATATCTATGCGTAACTGATTCTCTGAATCAGGCGCATAGATACGACGGAGCGCACTCAGAGATACGACGGCGTATCAGGAGATACGCCGTCGTATCTCTTTCTGAATCTGGCCCAATATATATTATAATTGATTCTATTCTGTTCTATTGTTTTTCTATTCTTTTATATTTTAGTTTCCATAAATTTTTATTATTTTCCAATCTATTCTAGAATTCAAATTTATACTATTCGAATTTCGGAAGACTGTCATGTTCTATTTTATTACATTCTATTAACTTCTATTCTATTATTTTTGATTCTATTGCTTTTTTCAAATGCAGTAGATTTTTTCTAATCGAATAAAATTTTTCAAATTTGTTTGACTTTTTGGGGATTTGGTCCAAATTTTTTCAAATTCTAATATAAAACGAATCTTTATAACCCCCCCCCCCCCAACGTCACTCGCAGACAATGCAACCTGCATTTCCGAATAATGAAAAATGTGTCCGAATTCGAATTCGTAATGAAATGAAATGCACATGTCTAATAGTTGCTTTGTGGGCTTCTCTCCTCTCAAAGCTAGTGTAAAGCCTCATACACACTCGTGTGTCTGATTTTTGTCAAAAGGGCGCATGCAGGATTTTGTCTAGCATACTAACTATCTGCAAATTGTCATTCAACAAACACAAACGTAGTGAAATACTATGAGAGTATAAAGAGGAAGTTCATTTCTCAAGCGCCACCCTTTTGGGGCCCTTCTGCTAATTTCATGATAGAAGTTTTAGTTGAGCGTTGATTCACACTTTTTTACCTACCACCTGAAAACTTTGAGTTCACATCCAATTTTTATTTTTATAGCCTGCACATCCAGATTTTGACTAATGAAAAAGTGAAATTGGCTGTCAAAAGCACTGTACTAACGATTCGAAAATCCGCAGACAGCTCGTCTTACGAATTTTCCCATCTAATTTTTGTATATCTTGTGTATGGACCTTAAAGTGGAGTTCCACCCTCTTTTACAAGTCCTCAGCATCCCCTGCTGCTACGTCCCCTTAAACAGATTTGGCATATATTTTTAATTTTTTTTTGTAAAACTCACTGCTTTATTTCTTATCTCCATCTTCACTTTCTGAACCCGGCCGCGGCCTGAGCACCCTGAGAGCATCATCCCCTGTCCGTTATGCCTCCTGGGAGATGTTTGTCATCATTTCCAGGAGGCAGCAGACATGCTGGGGGCCGTAGCATCGCGTTATTTCAAAACCGGAAATGACACGATACAAGGCGGCGGCTGGGGCCATTTTTAATAAGGCAAACGAGGCTGTTACTCCCCGCACTCCACTGACAGTTTCACACACTGAGTGGCTCTGTGCTCCGTGTGTGAAACTGATTAGCAACTGAATGCAGAGAGAAGCTGTAAGAAATCAGCGCGATGTTGGGGGTGGGCGGGACCCAGCCCAGCAGCTATCAAACACCAACACCAGCAAATCGGATAGGATCTGGGCGGGCTGCTACGTGTATGTGGCGTCACCCACTTTCTTAAGCAGCCCCTATTATTGAAATAAAATGATCAAATATTGTGCCAAAAAAGAATTATAATAGTAGCTGCTAAACACAACAATCAGACCAACATTGTAATAATGCAATAGAATTTCAAAGTGTAGTGCTGTGTTTAAGAAAAATAGGATGCCCCATTTTTAAAGGATAAACATAGTGAAAATATAGAATATTGCAATTCTATACTAAAAAGTGTAGCGCCTGTGTACTTTCAGTTCAGGTGCTATGTCAAATTTAGAGGGGGATAAGAGAGTTATTTTGCTCTCATCCATGTTGATCTGTTTAAATTGGGATGCTGCCAGCCCTGGGCTGTTCTGTGGGTTCATTATGTGTTTCAAAGATACCGTTCCATCTTTGGAGAGCAGGTGGCGCCAGAGAGGTCCAGGCGGAGGCGCCTTTCTCCAGCAGCCAATCAGAGGAGTGTATCCCTCGCGGAGCATGCTGGGGGAGGGTACTTCTAGGGCGGACGCCATTTTGTGAGGTCCTTCGTTCTTCGCCCGTTCCTGGTTCCAGGTGCGGGACCCACCTTTAGGGTGTGCGCACAATCACGGGCCCCCGGCGAAATGGCCTACCAGGCCAGGGCGCACGTGCTACGCGGAGTTCCGGACTCTGGGCCCCCATGGCCCAGAGCAACTAATGCTGCCAAGGGACCCCAGTGACTTACTGGGTTCCCACATTCTATGAAGAAGATCCAAGCGAGTTGTGCTGTTCGGTGGGGAGTCAGTCTGAGGTGAACCCGGAGGCAGATGATCCAACAGGGCTTAGACGATCCATTGGGGATCTGGGTAACCGGACACTGAGAAGTTATATGCTGTAACTTATCAGTCGGTGACCCCAAACTAGAAAGTCTACTTGAGGGAGATTCAGGCAACTTATATTGACCGGGAGGATTCGCTCTACTATCCATGTTCCTGAGTACTAGGCCTGTGGCAGAGGTCTCACTACTAATCCTAATTCTATTAGAGCCAAGTCGGTGGCAGAGACTTGTTCCTTCCCAGAAGTGATACTCTGGCTGCCAGGTCAGTGTGAGAGGCCTGTCCAGGTACACTTTACCCACTCTGGCTGGAGTGGCGACGTGAGTTCAAGTCCCATTGGAGGCAGGACTGCTTCCGTTTATCCTTAGGCCTGAATCTGCAAATTCTCCTTTCACCAATCTATTTCTATCCACCTCAAGTTATTTGTTTGCCATGTTGGGCAAGTAATAAAAGCACAGAAAACGTCACCCTGCTGTTTGGACATTCCGTTACTGCATCTCATCATCATCATCATTATCCCTAGACACATCTCAGGCCCCATACACACGAGAGGATTTATCCGCAGATACGGTCCAGCGGACCGTATCCGCGGATAAATCCTCTCGAGGATTTCAGAAGATTTCTATGCGATGGCGTGTACACACCATCGCATTGAAATCCGCGCTGAAATCCTCTGCCGATGACGTGTCGCGCCGTCGCCGCTATTATGACGCGGCGACGGGCGCGACGCTGTCATATAAGGAATTCCACGCATGCGTCAAATCATTACGACGCGTGCGGGGAATTCCTTTGGACGGATGGATCCGGTAAGTCTGTACAGACGAGCGGATCCATCCGTTGGAATGGATTCCAGCAGATGGATTTGTTGAGCATGTCAGCAAATATCCATCTGCTGAAAATCCATCCCAGGGGAGATTTATCCTCGGATAAATATCCGACGGAGTGTACACACCATAGAATCTATCCGCAGAAACCCATTTGATGGGATTTATCTGCGGATAGATTCTATGGTGTGTATGGGGCCTCAGAGGTAACATAATTATGCTGTCCCAATCTAACCAGCGGCTCCTGAGGGGGTAGCGCTATAAAAGTATAAAGTGTAAAACACAGTATATAATATACGGGTCTAGGAAGACGCAATGGTGATCTATAAATTAACAGGCATGTAGTGAAGTAAAACACATAACAGTGAAAGTGAATTGGTACAATGTAGTGTATATCTAGGATTCAAGAACCTAAGATGAAAAAATCCACACTAAAATGGATAAAAATGAACTACAGGGTTCTGTAACCACTATCACTATAAAGTTTGTCAGTGGACATCCAAATAGGAGGAGGACAGTCCCAGGTTCACACACTATAATCAGTGCTTCAAGTGATCTGTATATCTATGTTTTAGTGTGGATTTTTTTATCTTATTTCCTGCATTTGTTTTGTACCATCCGCATTTTTGCTTCACTACATGCCTGTTAATTTATAGGTCACCATTGCGTCTTCCTAGACGTGTATATTATACAGTCGTATGCAAAAGTTTAGAAACCCCTGACAATTTGCATGATTGTCATTTATAGACATTTGGGTGTTTGGATCAGCAATTTCATTTTGATCTATCAAATAACTGAAGGTCACAGCAATATTTCAGTAGTGAAATGAGGTTTATTGGATTAACAGAAAATGCGCAATATGCATCAAAACGAAATTAGACAGGTGCATAAATTTGGGCACCCTTGTCATTTTGTTGATTTGAATACCTGTAACTACTTAGCACTGATTAATTGGAACAGACAATTGGTTTGGTGAGCTCATTAAGCCTTGAACTTCATAGACAGGTGCATCCAATCATAAGAAACGGTATTTAAGGTGGCCAATTGCAAGTTGTTGTTCTCTTTGACTCTCCTCTAAAGAGTGGCAACATGGGGGCCTTAAAAAAACTCTCAAAAGACCTGAAAACAAAGATTGTTCTACATTATGGTTTAGGGGAAGGCTACAAAAAATTATTGCTGAGATATAAGCTGTCAGTGTCCACTGTGAGGAACATAGTGAGGAAATGGAAGACCACAGGCACAGTTATTGTTAAAGCGGAGCTCCACCTCCGCTGATCGGAACCCTCCCCCCCTCCGGTGTCACATTTGACACCTTTCAGGGGGGAGGGGGTGCAGATACCTGTCTAAAGACAGGTATTTGCACCCACTTCCAGCCACACAGTCTGCGGGTAGACTGCGGGCAGGATGTCAGATCCCACCCCCCCGTTGTTTTCTGGGAAACACCCGGCTCCCAGAACACAGCGGGAACCAGTCAGCATGGCACAGCGCGACTCGCGCATGCGCCGTAAGGAACTGGGCAGTGAACCCGGAGCGCTTCACTTCCTGGTTCCCTCACCGAGGATGGCGGTGGGGGCAGCAGAGTGACGAGCGATTGCTCGTCCTCTGCTGCGGACGGTGCTGGTGTCAGGGACTCACCTCCCAAAATCGTCAGCCCAGCATTGGGCTGAGACAGCGGCGTGCATCAGCGGGACGTGCGCGTGCGTCAGCGGTGCGCGCGCGCACGTGCACAGCGGGAGCGCGCGCGTGCACGTGAACCCTCCTTGGCGCCAAAACGCCTTTAAAAGCTCAGTCCTTACTTCCTGCAAGTTGCTGTCTGATCTGCAGTCCCTGATTGAACTTGAACCTGAGAACCTGCTTACCTGATTTGAACTTCTGATTGAACTTGTGACCCGGCTTGTTTGACCATCCGTACCTCTCCGATCCTGACCCCGGCTTCCATTGACCACCTCTTCAGATTGACCTACCGTTGCCAGACCTTCCTGCTTGTACCCTGATTACTCTTCTGCCTGCTGCATCTGATTACCTGAACCATCTGTTGTGACCCGGCTTACCTGACTCTGCTTCCGTCTGCTGTCATTGATCCAATCATCTTCCAGCCTACCCTTCCAGAGGAAGTCAGCACCTGCTTCATCTACCCAGCACGCCGGCACTCCTACCCCGCCAGGCTCCTGAGTCTGCTGTCCCCAATCCGGCAGCTCACGAGCCGGAGCTGTAAGAGAGGCCTCCTCCTACCATCGGGCTCTGGCTACCAGGTACGTGATACATAACAGTATCAGACAGCCATGACAGAGCCTTCAGGAGTGGCCCCGGCCATGGAGGAGATTTGTAAACACCTCGCATCCCTCACACAAGCTGTAAAGAACCTACAGGACGGCTACATGCGACTGGAGGGTCAAGTACAGAACCTATCGGGAGACGCAGCTCCTACATCCACTGCCAGATCATCTCCATCGGCCTCTGCTCCATCCGTAGTAATGCTACCGCCCGAACCCAGAGTTCCGATGCCAGAGCGATTCACCGGGGATCGTTCCAAATTTCGGGATTTCCGTAATGCCTGTCAAATATATTTTGCCCTTCAACCAAGGACTTTTTCCCTAGAAGCCACTAAAGTGGGATTCGTGGTTTCTCTTCTTCAAGGAGAGCCCCTAGCCTGGGCACACCGATTATTGGAAGAAAATGGCACCAACACAGAGACTTTACTAGCCTTTTTTCGGGTCATGGCACAAATGTATGATGATCCTCAGCGGACTACCACTGCCGAGGCCGCCCTGCTCGCACTTCAACAAGGCCGCCGAGCAGTGGAGGATTATGTCGCGGACTTTCGCCGCTGGAGTGCGGACACCCAGTGGAACAGCGCAGCTCTGCGACACCAGTTCCGCCTGGGACTTTCAGAGGCCTTAAAAGATGAACTGGCTCGCATCGGGGTTCCTGATACCTTAGAAGATTTGATCGACAAGGCTATTCAGATTGATCGACGTCTACGAGAACGACGGGCCGAACGTTCTTCTCATCTAAGTCGTCCAGTTTGGGTCACTACCAAAGCACCCATGCCTGCATCCCGATATCAACCACCTGTCTGCCCAAGTCCTGCTAGCTCTCCTCCAGATACTTCTGAGCCTATGCAACTCGGAGTCATGCGACCCACATTGCCTCCAGAAGAACGAGCACGCCGTCGTCAACTGAATCTATGCCTATACTGCGGTGAGCCCGGTCATTATGTCGCCAACTGCCCCACCAAGATGCGTAAGTGCCGTTCCTCTGTTTCTCTCAACGTTTCCGCTCTCCCAGTCAATACAAACCACCTTGCTCTCTCTCTGTCTTTACAGCTCCAAGGAAGAACGATTCCGGTCAACGCAATTATTGACTCCGGGGCCTGCAGCTGCTTCATTGATGCCGCCTTTGCCAACCTACATAATATTCCTCTTCGAAGAAAGAACTTCAGACTTTCCGTTTTTCTAGCTGATGGATCCCACATTAAATCAGGACAAGTAACACAAGAAACCCTTCCTCTACCTGCTACTACTTCCGCTGATCATAAAGAATTATTAATTTTGGATGTGATCTCCTCTCCTCTATTTCCTGTGATTCTTGGCATTCCCTGGCTCCGGATTCATAACCCTCAGGTTGATTGGTCCTCTGGAACTTTACGATTTCCTTCTCGGTACTGTCAAGAATATTGTTTACCTAAAGTACCTAGTTTTTCTCCCACTCTGCTATGCCTGAACACCGATCCCAGTTTACTCCAGTCCGTCCCGGAACATTATCACGAGATCCTCGATGTGTTCAGCAAAAAGGGGGCCGACTCCCTACCACCTCACCGTCCTTATGACTGCCCGATAGAACTGCTTCCTGGGGCTGAGATCCCTTTTGGGCGCATCTTTCCATTATCCGAGAAAGAACAAGATGCTCTGAAAATTTATATTGACGAAAACCTAAACAAGGGGTTTATTCGGCCGTCCACCTCACCGGCGGGTGCTGGAATATTTTTTGTTGCCAAAAAGGATCAAACCCTTCGCCCATGCATCGACTATCGGGAACTCAACAACATCACGGTTAAAAACCGATACCCGTTGCCCCTAATACCTGAATTATTCCAAAAACTAAGATCCGCCACTATTTTCACCAAGCTGGACCTGAGGGGGGCTTATAATTTAATTCGCATCAGAGACGGTGATGAGTGGAAAACTGCCTTTCGCACTCGGTATGGCCATTACGAGTACCTCGTCATGCCTTTTGGGTTATGCAACGCTCCTGCTACCTTTCAGCATTTTGTCAACGACGTGTTTAGAGACTTTTTAGACATCTTCGTCATCGTCTACCTGGATGATATACTGGTTTTCTCTGGCTCGTTAGACAAACATCGGGAGCATGTCTGCAGAGTTTTAAACCGGCTCCGCCTGCATGGCTTATACGCAAAGGCAGAAAAATGCGAATTTGAGTTACACACCATTCAGTTCCTGGGTCTGGTGATCTCCCCGACGGGAATCGAGATGGACCCAAAGAAAGTGTCTGCCATTCTGGACTGGCCAGTACCTCTAGATAAAAAGGGGGTACAAAGATTTATAGGATTCGCAAATTTCTATAGACGCTTTATTAAAGGTTTTTCTTCCATCGTTGCTCCCATTACACAGCTCACCAGACAAAATTTCCGTTTCCACTGGAACTCCGAGGCTCAGAAGGCCTTTGACACCTTGAAGGGACTCTTCACTTCTGCTCCGATCCTCAGTCACCCCAACCCGGTTCTACCTTTTCTCCTTGAGGTGGATGCTTCTGAAGTCGCTGTAGGGGCCGTTATAGCTCAACGACTTGGGAACAAGGACTTAGTACACCCGGTGGGCTTTTTCTCCCGAAAACTCTCCCCTGCGGAGAGAAATTACGACGTAGGTGATCGTGAATTATTGGCCATCAAGGCCGCATTAGAAGAGTGGAGATACCTGTTGGAAGGTGCTGCACATCCAGTGCTAATTTATACGGACCACAAAAACCTAGAATATTTAAGAACTGCTAAACGATTGAAACCTCGACAGGCCCGCTGGGCTCTCTTCTTCTCCCGTTTCTGTTTCCACATCACCTACCGTCCTGGATCAAAGAATGTCAAGCCAGACGCTCTGTCCCGAATGTTTGACAACCCAAAGGACACCTCTACCCCTGACACCATTCTTCCAGAAAACAGCTTTCTGCTATTACATGCCGATCTTATATCATTACTTAGAGGAGCGTCTTCTGAATCTTCAAAACCTCCCAATATTTCTCTAGAGTCCAGAGATGGATTATTTTGGAAAGGAAGCCAAATTTTTGTACCTGAAAAGACCCGAGTCGAAGTTTTAAAACATCTGCACGATCACCCACTGGCAGGACATTTTGGGGTTCGCAAAACCCTGGAACTAGTACGCCGCACCTTCTGGTGGCCCGGCTTGGAGGATTTTTGCAAGTCCTATATCAGATCTTGCCCTATCTGTAACCGGAACAAGACACCCCGAAACCAAGCTTGGGGGCTACTGAAACCACTACCTGTGCCCGATCGACCATGGAAAATGATCGCCATGGATTTTATTGTAGAACTTCCCTGCTCTGAGGGTTGTTCTGTCATTTTTGTGATTGTGGACCGTTTGACCAAAATGGCCCATTTTCTTCCTTTAAAGAATACACCTTCTGCCATTGAGACTGCTCGTGTATTCATTAAAGAAATCGTCAGACTACATGGGGTGCCCTCCAACATCGTGTCAGATAGAGGAGTTCAATTTACCTCTCGGTTCTGGAAAGCTCTCTGCAAGACGCTACAGATTGAACTTGCTCTATCCTCGGCCTATCATCCTCAGACCAATGGGCAAACTGAAAGAACCAATCAGACTTTGGAACAGTACATCAGGTGTTTTACAACGTTCTCCCAAGATGACTGGGTGTCTCTGTTACCCCTAGCAGAATTTGCGTACAATAACGCCAGTCATTCTGCTACGGGGCAATCTCCCTTTTTTGCCAATTATGGTTTCAACTTAACCTTTTTACCAGACTTTCTTTCAGAGTCCTCAGTTCCGGCTGTACAGAGCACTATGGAGTTCCTCAACCGCAATAACCAACTGTTACGGGAGACGGTGACCAAGGCTCAGGCTGACAGTAAGAAGTTCTTTGACAGAAAAAGGAGAGGTGAGCTAGATCTGAGACCAGGAGACCAGGTATGGCTTTCTACGAACAATCTTAGACTAGCCTGTCCGTCCAAGAAATTGGGACCAAAATTTTTGGGACCCTTTCCGATCAAGAGAAAGATCAATACAGTTTCATATGAACTATCCTTATCTGATTCTCTTAAAGTGCATCCTGTGTTCCATGTCTCTTTGTTAAAACCCGCAGTTCCGGATCCTTTTCCTAATAGGGGGTCCAAACCTCCCGAACCGATCCATGTCGATGGCAACGAGGAATTCGTGGTAGAGACTGTCCTGGATTGTAGGAAAAGACAAGGACAAAACCAATTCCTGATCAAGTGGAAAGGTTATGGACCAGAAGACAATTCCTGGGAACCCGAAGGTAATATCCATGCCAAAAGACTAATACGTGCATTTTTTCTCGCTCACCCTGACAAAGTGGCCCGACTGGGCATCCGGAGGTTGCCCCTTGGGGGGGGGCAATGTCAGGGACTCACCTCCCAAAATCGTCAGCCCAGCATTGGGCTGAGACAGCGGCGTGCATCAGCGGGACGTGCGCGTGCGTCAGCGGCGCGCGCGCGTGCGTCAGCGGCGTGCGCACGCGCACGTGCACAGCGGGAGCGCGCGCGTGCACGTGAACCCTCCTTGGCGCCAAAACGCCTTGAAAAGCTCAGTCCTTAATTCCTGCAAGTTGCTGTCTGATCTGCAGTCCCTGATTGAACTTGAACCTGAGAACCTGCTTACCTGATTTGAACTTCTGATTGAACTTGTGACCCGGCTTGTTTGACCATCCGTACCTCTCCGATCCTGACCCCGGCTTCCATTGACCACCTCTTCAGATTGACCTACTGTTGCCAGACCTTCCTGCTTGTACCCTGATTACTCTTCTGCCTGCTGCATCTGATTACCTGAACCATCTGTTGTGACCCGGCTTACCTGACTCTGCTTCCGTCTGCTGTCATTGATCCAATCATCTTCCAGCCTACCCTTCCAGAGGAAGTCAGCACCTGCTTCATCTACCCAGCACGCCGGCACTCCTACCCCGCCAGGCTCCTGAGTCTGCTGTCCCCAATCCGGCAGCTCACGAGCCGGAGCTGTAAGAGAGGCCTCCTCCTACCATCGGGCTCTGGCTACCAGGTACGTGATACATAACAGCTGGACTCCAGGACAGGTAAGTGTGCTGATATTAAAAGTCAGCAGCTGCAGTATTTGTAGCTGCTGGCTTTTAATATTTTTTTATTTTTTTTTATTGCTTTAAGGCCAGAAGTGGCAGGCCACATAAAATGTTAAAGAGGCAAAGGCGAAGGATGGTGAGACTGGTCAAAAACAGCCCACAGACCACCCACAAAGACCTACAACATCAACTTGCTGCAGATGGTGTCACTATGCATCCTTCAACAATTCAGTGCACTTTGCACAGGGAGAAGCTGTATGGGAGAGAGATGCGAAAGAAGCCTTTTCTGCGCACACGCCACAAACTTGAGTCACTTGAGGTATGCAAACGCACATTTGGACAAGCCAGCTTCATTTTGGAATAAGGTTCTGTGGACTAATGAAACAAAGATTAAGTTATTTGGTCATAACAAGGGGTGTTATGCATGGCGCCAAAACAAACATCATTCCAAGAAAACACTTGCTACCCACACTAGAAATTTGGTGGAGGTTCCATCATTCTGTGGGGCTGTGTGGCTGGGAATTTGGTTAAAGTTGAGGGTTGCAGTGATTCCACTCAATATCAGCAGATTCTTGAGAATAATATTGAGGAATCGGTCACAAAGTTGAAGTTACTCCGGGGCTGGATATTTCAACAAGACAACTACCCAAAGCACTGCTCAAAATCTACTCTGGCATTTATGCAGAGGAACAAGTACAATGGGCCAGATTCACATAGAAGAGCGCCGATGTAACGTAACCCGTTTACGATACACCGCCGCAAGTTTCCAGTTTTAGTGCCCGATCCACAAAGCACTTACCTTGAAACTTGCGGCGGTGTATCGCAAATACGTCCGGCGCAAGGCGGGCCAATTCAAATGGGCGTGTGTCATTTAAATTAGGCGCGCTCCCGCGCCGTACCTATTGCGCATGCGTAATTACGTATTCCCGGACGGCTTACGCAAACGACGTTCATTTTTTAATTTCGACGCGGGAACGACGGCCATACTTTAGACAGCAATACGTTTGCTAACTAAAGTTAGGGCACCCAAAACGACGACTAACTTTGCAACGGGAAACTAGACTAGCGGCGACGTAGCGAACGCGAAAATCCGTCGTGGATCGCCGTAACTCCTAATTTGCATACTCAACGCTGGTTTACGACGCAAACTCCCCCCAGCGGCGGCCGCGGTACTGCATCCTAAGATCCGACAGTGTAAAACAATTACACCTGTCGGATCTTATGGATATCTATGCGTAACTGATTCTATGAATCAGTCGCATAGATAGAAACAGAGATACGACGGCGTATCAGGAGATACGCCGTCGTATCCCTTTTGTGAATCTGGCCCAATGTTCTGGAATGGCCATCTTAGTCCCCAGACCTAAATATCATTGAACATCTGTGGGGTGATTTGAAGCGGGCTGTCCATGCTCGGCAACCATCAAACCTAACTGAACTGGAGATGTTTTGTAAGGAGGAATGGTCCAAAATACATTTTTCCAGAATCCAGATACTCATTACAGGTTATAGAAAGCGTCTAGAGACTGTTATTTCTGCTCTACTAAATATTGATGTGATTTTTCTGTTGGGGTGGCCAAATTTATGCACATGTCTAATTTCATTTTGATGCATATTGTGCATTTTCTGTTAATCCAATAAACCTAATTTTACTACTGAAATATTACTGTGTCCTTCAGTTATTTGATAGATCAAAATGGAATTGCTGATCCAAACACCCAAATATTTATAAATGATAATCATGGAAATTGTCAGGGGTTCCTAAACTTTTGCATACGACTGTATACTGTGTTTTACACTTTATATTTTCACTACGTTTATCCTTTAAAAATGGGGCATCCAATTTTTCTAAAGCCCCCATTATTGGCTGGTGTTTGATAGCTGCTTGGCCACGCCCACCCCGGGTCCCACCCACCCCGACATCACGCTGACAGCTAGTCTCTGCATTCAGTTACATATAGTATATCTGAAACACACAAAATCGGCTCAATGTAAAACTGCCAATGCCACCTGCCAGTGTCAACCAGTGCCACATGCCAACCAGTGCCACCTACCAGTGTCAACCAGTGTCAACTAGTGCCAATCAGTGCCACATGCCAAGCAGTGCCGCCAACCAGTGCCACCTACCAGTGTCAACCAGTGCCACCTACCAGTGTCAACCAGTGTCACATGCCAACCAGTGCCACTTGCCAGTGTCACATGCCAACCAGTGCCACCTGCCAATGCCAACCAGTGCCACATGCCAGTGCAATTAGTGCCACACAGTGCCACCTGCCAGTGCAACCAGTGCCACCTGCCAGTGCCAACCGCCAGTGTCAACTAGTACCCCCTGCCAGTGCCAATCAGTGCCACCTGCCAATTCCAACCAGTGCCAGATGTGCTGGTGGTGATGCAATATGCTGTGGGCGATGCGATGTGCTGGGGCAATGTGATGTGCTGGGGCAATGCAATTCAGTGCAATGTGATGAAATGTGCTGGGGCGATGTGATGTGCTGGGGCAATGCAATGTGCTGGGGACGATGCAATTTGATGAGATGTGCTGGGGCGATGCGATTCGATATGCTGGGGTTGATGTGATTCGATGTGCTGGGGGGGCAATGTGATTCGATGTGCTGGGGCACTGCGATTTGATGTGCTGGGGATGATGTGATGCGACGTGCTGTGGGCGATGCAAAGTGCTGGGGGTGATGCGATATGCTGGGGACGATGTGATGTGATTTGATGCAATGAGCTGGGCAATGCAATGCACTGGGGGTGATGTGATGCGATTTGATGCGCTGTGCTGGGGGCAATGCAATGCGCTGTGATGCATTGTGCTGGGAGCCTTGCTATATGCTGGGGCAATGCAATTTGAAAAAAATGTGGGCGATTTGATTTGATGCGACGTGCTGGGGGCGATACGATGTGCTGGGCCACTGCGATTCGATGCTGTAGGCGATGCGATTTGATGCAAAGTGCTGGGGGCGATGTGATGTGCTGGGGGCACTGCGATTCAATGCAATGTGCTGGGGGCGATGCGATATGCTGTGGGCGATGCGATTTGATGCAAAGTGCTGGGGACAATGCGATGTGCAGGGGCGCTGTGATTTGATGTGCTGGGGGCGATGCGATTCGATGTGCTGGGGGTGATGTGATGCGATTTGATGCGATGTGCTGGGGGCAAAGCGATGTGCCTGGGGCGATGTGATGTGGTTCGATGCAATGTGCTGGGGGCAATGCAATGTGCTGGGGCGATGTGATGCGTTTCGATGCAATGTGCTGGGGTCAATGCGATGTGCTGGGGTGATGCGCTGTGCTGGGGGCGCTGCGATGCGATTCGATGTGCTGGGGGGTAATGTGATGCGATTCGATGCAATGTGCTGGGGACGATGCGATGTGCTGTGCTGGGGGTGCTGTGATTCGATGTGTTGGGGCAATGTGATGCGATTCAATGCGATGTGCTGGGGGGCAATGTGATGCGATGTGATGTGCTGGGGGCAATGCAATGTGTTGGGGGCCATGTGATGCGATTTGATGTGCTGGGGGCAATTCAATGTGATGTGCTGGGGAGATGCGCTGTGCTGGGGCGATGTGATGTAATTAGGCAGGGGGCGATGCGATTTGGTGGGTGATGTGATTTGGTGGGTGATGTGATTTGGTGGGAGATGCGATGTGCTGGGAAGATGTGATGCAGTTTGGCGTGGGTGGTGCGATGCATTGGGGGAAATATTTACTCAATTTTAACACAAATATCTACATAACATAGACGTTTTTTTGTGCAAATAGTTGTAAATAAGCAGTTTTTGAAATCCTCTCACCATCCCATAAAACACCAGAACACAAGCCCCATGTTTCAACATTAATATGCACAGTTTGAATTTTATAAAGTTGTCTTCAATACATCTAGATGTATAAATGAATTTTGTTGCTGAGATTATTATTATTTTTTTTAATGAAAAGCTGCACAGAGAAAAGTAGCCACTGAGTGTAGATATGTGTATATACATACACATACATACACACACACACACACACACACACACACACACACACACACACACACACACACACACAAACAGAACAAGATAAATATATAACAATATATATATAATAATATTCCTTGTTGTACATGCAGAATATTTACTGGTTTCTGGAGGGGAGCAGAGGTTTGCATAGCTAAGGAGCGGTAACTTCCTCTGACGCTGCCGTTGCTTTGTAAACCTGACCTGAAACCTATTACACTGCTTGGGCAGCACTGAGCATGTGCGAGATCTGCAAGCATGAAATCCTGCAAGAAATACAGTCTGGCTTCAGATGCCCACACTTAAGATGGCCACGGTCTACTGCAAGTTTAGAAACTTACAAAATGCTGTAATAACCTAACAAAACGGACCTTAGTTTACTGACTAACTTTACTAGAATACATTAAGCTTGTGTATTATAGGGATATTTTTATTTAAAAAGTGTAATTTCGGCCGGAACACCACTTTAAGTGCATTAAACCTGTCATTTATAAATAATTAGCATAAGTCCCAGAGATGACATGCACCTTAAAGTGAAGTACACACTATGAGAAAATTGGACGAACAATCATCTAATTTTCCACTAAGGTGCGTATCATGATGTCAATGGTATTAATTTGTGCGAAAATCCTTGAATAATCGTTCTTTCTTGTGTATAATTTCTGTGTTCGTTGCCACCATCTTCCAGGTCATTCTTTGCTTCTGATTATGTGCGTGTAGCGCTCACCCCCAAAGGAGCCACTGTTTAGTTTGGCATCGGCCTATTAAGTTACCTTCTTGACTTGGTCTAGGGATGGTAGCTGTGAGTGTGAATAAAGAGCTAGGCCAGAATTCAGATAGGAGTTGCGACGACGTATCTCCGGATACGCCGTCGTAACTCTGAGTGTGCGGGGTCGTATCTATGCGACTGATTCGTAGAATCAGTTACGCATAGATTTCCCTAAGATCCGACCGGCGTAAGTCTCGTATCTTCGTTGCATATTTACGCTGGACGCTAGGTGGCGCTTCCGTAGATTTACGCGAGGAATATGCAAATTAGGTAGATACGCCGATTCAGAAACGTACGTCCGCCCGGCGCATTTTTTTTACGTTGTTTACGTAAGGCTTTTTCCGGCGTAAAGTTACCCCTCATAAAGCAGGGTAAGTCGTGTTAGGTATGGACGTCGGAAACGAACGAACAGCGTCGTATTTTACGTTTTTCGTTCGCGAATAGGGCTGTACGTATGTTACGTTCACGTCGAAAGCATTGTCAGTTTGCGGCGTAATTTGGAGCATGCGCACTTGGAAACGTTCACGGACGGCGCATGCGCCGTTCGTAAAAAACGTCAAATACGTGGGGTCACAAGTAATTTAAATAAAACACACCCACATCATCCACATTTGAATTAGGCGGGCTTACGCCGACACATTTACACTACGCCACCGTAACTTAGGGCGCAAGTTCTTTCTGAATACGTAACTTGTGCCCTAAGTTACGGCGGCGTAATGTATCTGAGATACGTTACGCCCGCCGATAGATACGAAAATGTATCTGAATCCGGGCTCAAGTGTCCAGACGTCTATTGAGTTTTCAATGCTTTATTCCAAGGCCCAACATGGCCAACATCAACATGACACACAGTAGAGAAAAGTTGATGAGCGTAGAGAAACTTTAGTATCAGGCCCTGGATATGAAAAGAGAGCAAGCCTGCTCTCAGCAATAATGTAACCCAATTCGTCGCCACCACAATCAGGGTGGGTCAAGTGCCCCCGGACAGGCGTCTATCACAGGCCTGGCAGCCGGAGCGCCACTTAAGGATCACTGGGAGGAAACAGGCCTCTGCCACAGGCTTTGACAACTTGAGATTTGTGAAATTAGATTGAGCGAATCCTCCCAGTCAGTTCAGATAGTGTCACCCACTGACAGCTTGAACATACCTGTCATGCAGTGTGGTGACTGGATCCCCGATGGTTCGTCTAGGCCTCCCGGACAACCTCTGATTCTAGGTTCTCCCGAGCCAATCCCCCATCGCACAGCTCCTGGCTTAGGATCCTCTCAGCAGAAGGTTGGGACCCAGCCAGTCGCTGGGGCCCCTCTCTAAGTTGGGATGAGGCTCCGCATGGTGCATGACCTCAGTAAAGCAGGCCACGGTGGCGGGGCCCATGGATGCACGCACCCTGAAGGTGGATGCCGCACCTGGAACTTGGGCCCCGCACAGAACAGAGCGGCCCAAAGGCGGTTGTCCAGATATATCCCCTCCCAGCACGCCCAACGAGGGAAGAACTCCTCTGATTGGCTGCTGGGAGAAGGTGGGTCTGTCAGAACCCCTCTAGCGCCAGCTGCCGCCCGGGGGTGATAACACATCCCCGGAGCGCAGACTGACCTACAGGACAAATTCTGAAATTGGCAACAGCCTAAATTTCCATAAACTGTGAATGGGAGTAAACTAATCCTCCCATTTCCCACTAACTTTAGCGTAGCGCCAGCACAGAACAGTAAGGGGGCGCTACATGCGTTTTTTCTATTTGATTATATTCTTACGATAACTGTACACGTTGAGCAAAATTTCAACAATGTGTTCATGTACGATATAAAATTTCTAGCTTGCACCTTTTTTGCGTCTTAATCGGCTGTCAAAAGCACTATACTAACAAACCGATAATCGTCTGATCGTTCCTCTTTTTCTTCCGATTTTTTCATATTGTGTACACAGCTTAAATAGTTTTTCATAGTACTGTAAGCCCACATCCGATGTGAATATAATCCAGTGCTGCTTTTTTTCTGTCATCTGCCAGTCATTGATTTTAATAGAATAATTGTTTTATTGCCACTGCTCTTCCTCATATGAGGTATGTAGTATAAATGTTCTGTCATTGACTTTGTGAATATACAATGAACAGGGCTGTATGCCAAAATGCATCAGCTGTTTCTAATCTTGACCTTTCTGGATTTTCATGGGATTCTACATCTTTCTTGGAGCTTAACTCATAGTGTGCCTGCATTTTTTGCAAAGTTGCAGAATTCCTGGAATTCGGCTTTAACTGACCCGGTACTGTCTGTTAACTGACCCAATCTTTTCCTATGCAGTTTGTCAGCTTTCCCTGCAACAACTTACAAGTGACTAAAAATATGGCTGCTCTGTGTCACCTTTTTGAGTGGTCTAGCTTGAGGCTGAGTTCACACTATGTGCGGCTGCATGGCACAGCAGTTGGACCGGTGCATCACCGCTCACCATTTCAGGTCCGAATTTAGACCTGAAATGGAGCCAAAGACGCAAAGGACTCTTCTGCTGTGTGCTTTGTGGCCGCCCTGGAGATGTGTGAACAGGCTCCATTGAGAGCTGGCCAGTCTCCTGTAATGCGAATTGGATGCAGGGAAACCCTCATCCAATTCGCAATAGTGTGAACCCAGCCAAAATCAAAACTCCACAGCGCCATGGTAGTTAATTGAAAACTACAAGACGATAGCCGCAAAGGCTGCCAGACGTTGTAGTTTTCCATTCACAGGACACTGTGAATGAGTGACATGGCCGGGTGGAGCCCTGCTCGGGCATGTTTTTTTTGTATTTGTTTTTATTGTGGCAGCTAGCGGCTGGGGAAGAACCCCGCTAGCTGTCAGATCAAGGATGTGCAGGGGCTGGTCCATTTGTAACATGTTACACCCTGAATATGGGTGTAACATGTTATGAAAGGTGAACTTATCCTTTAACTGAACTGCAGACGGATGTACAAACTAATGTAAACTGAACTTTTTTCTTATCAAAACGTGATTAAACGTTCACAACAGCCTGCATGATAAAACACAACATTTTACTGTGCAGGTTAGTGATAGGGCTTGCTCCGGCAGGTAGCAATGTGATACCTGTTTCTGCTCTTGTTTTTTTTTTTTTCAATAGGAGAAGTTTTTATTGAAAGTTTACAAATTACAGAGATTAAGAAAAAAAAAAAAAAGAAGAACCATGCCACTTACATAACAATATAGAGAGATCAGGTAGCAATAATAAGTAATAAAGGAAGAAGAAGCATTAGCAGAAGCATTGACCAGAGCATATAGATAGAGAAAAATAACAATAAAAAGTTATCCACTGTTTCTGCTCTTATTTGAAGTGCCACATAGTAATTTCTTACTTGTCAGTGTACAGCAGTGCGGTGGCATCATGTGGTGCCAAGTGTGTTGCAGAAAAATACATACTGTATATGCTGCATTTTACCATACATTACACGTGCTGCGGTATGAGCAAACATACAAACCAATTGTTTTCTATGCATTTATACAGTGCTGACAGTGTGAAAGAGCCCTTAGTAAATTTCATACATCTTGAGGTCACTCTCCTTTGGGTCACACTCAAAAGTGATAACACAAGCTTATAAATTCTGCTGTCTGGGGACTTTCTTGTTCCTGCAATGTGATACAGTGACCAGCTCACACACACACATTCTCCACTTCCTGCTTCTCAGCTGTTTTCCTGTTTGGTCACATGACACCCAGTCATGTGACTCAGTGTTCGTAAAGGAACTACTAGGCAGAGGACAAAGGAGAAGCTGGAGTGTGAGAGAGGTGAGTACTGTGCACTGTGATGCCTGACACTGGAATTAACGTTCTCTGCTCATTATGGACATTTGAGATTTGTTATATCTGACACTAAGGACTGAAACTGGCTCATGCACCACTACTTTGCAGTGCTGCATACAGTTCTTATAGCTTCCAATAGATCTATACTGTATATATGGCAAGAGATTGCACATAATAAAGAAAGGCAGATAGTCTGCTATTAAGTAGAAAAATTGCTTTGTTAAATGATGCAATTATATATTAATATATATATATATATATATCACAGTGATACAGTAGATACTAGAGATGTGCAAGACAAAAAAAATGTGTTTTAATTTTCGGATTCATTTGTTAAGCTAATCATTTTGTTTCATCATATTCATTCCGAATCAATTTGTGTGTTTTGGTAAATTGTTTCAGAAGATTGGCTATATGCGTTTTAACAGAGGCGTAACTAGAACCTTCAGGGCCCTGGTGCAAGAAACCATGGAGGGCCCCCCTGACCTCCGGCCAGGGCCCTTCCTACTAATCCCGGCAGCAGCAGGAACTGGATAGGAGGGGGAACAAATCCTCTTTATTTTCCTCCTGCTGCCACTGAATGTCTATCGGATGGAGAGGAGGAGAAGCAGACTTTTGGTGGCGGCAGGAGAAAAATGGAGGGGATTTGTTCCTCTAAATGCCCCCCATCCAGGTGTTTAGGGGTAACATGTGCGCTATTGCAATTGTGACCCCTGTAGTTACACTCCTGGGATTAGTGGCAGCGGTGGTGATGGGGGATGGGATCAGTGGTGGTTAGGGAGGGATAGGATCAGTGGCATCGGTGGCGATGGTGGGGGATGGGATGAGTGACAGCAGTGGGGGGGTGGGATCAGTGGCAGCAGTGGTGGTTGGGTGAGGATGGGATCAGTGGCAGCAGTGGTGGTTGGGTGGGGATGGGATCAGTGGCAGTAGTGGTGGTTGGGTGGGCATCAGTGGCAATGATGTGTGGGAAATCAGTGGCAGTAGTGGTGGTGATGTGGGGGAGGGATCAGTGGCAGTAGTGGTGGTGATGTGTGTGTGTGTGTGTGTGTGTGGGGGGGGGGGGGTCAGTGGCAGTAGTGGTGTTTATGTGCGAGGGATCAGTGGCAGTAGTGGCGGTGATGTGTGGGGTTCAGAGGCAGTAGTGGCGGTGATGTGCGGGGGATCAGAGGCAGTAGTGGCGGTGATGTGCGGGGGATCAGAGGCAGTAGTGGCGGTGATGTGCGGGGGATCAGAGGCAGTAGTGGCGGTGATGTGCGGGGGATCAGAGGCAGTAGTGGCGGTGATGTGCGGGGGATCAGAGGCAGTAGTGGCGGTGATGTGCGGGGAATCAGAGGCAGTAGTGGCGGTGATATGCAGGGGTATCAGAGGTAGTAGTGGTGGTGCGGGGAATCAGTGGCAGTAGTGGTGGTGATGTGGGGGGGATCAGAGGCAGTAGTGGTGGTGATGTGGGGGGGATCAGAGGCAGTAGTGGTGGTGATGTGGGGGGGATCAGAGGCAGTAGTGGTGGTGATGTGGGGGGATCAGAGGCAGTAGTGGTGGTGATGTGGGGGGGGGGATCAGAGGCAGTAGTGGTGGTGATGTGGGGGGGGGGTCAGAGGCAGTGATGTGGGGGTGATTTGTGGGGGGGATCAGTGGCAGTGATTTGTGGGGGATCAGTGGCAGTGATGTGGGGGTATCAGTGGCAGTAGTAGTGGTGGTGGGGTAAGCATCAGTGGCAGTCGTGATGGTGATGTGGGGGGGGGGTTCAGTGGCAGTAGTGGTGGTGTGGTGGGCATCAGTGGCAATAGTGGTGGTGATGTGGGGGGGTTCAGTGGCAGTAGTGGTGGTGGGGTGGGCATCAGTGGCAGTAGTGGTGGTGATGTGGGGGGGGGGGTCAGTGGCAGTAGTGGTGGTGATGTGGGGGGGGGGATCAGTTGCAGTAGTGGTGGTGATGTGGGGGGCATCAGTGGCAGTAGTAGTGGTGGTGATGTGTGTGTGGGGATCAGTGGCAGTAGTTGTGGTTATGTGCGGGGGATCAGAGGCAGTAGTGACAGTGATGTGCGGGGGATCAGAGGCAGTAGTGGGGGTGATGTGGGGGGGATCAGTTGCAGTAGTGGTGGTGATGTGGCGGGCATCAGTGGCAGTAGTGGTGGTGATGTGGGGGGCATCAGTGGCAGTAGTGGTGGTGATGTGTGTGTGTGTGGGGATCAGTGGCAGTAGTTGTGGTTATCAGCGGGGGATCAGAGGCAGTAGTGACAGTGATGTGCGGGGGATCAGAGGCAGTAGTGGGGGTGCGGGGTATCAGTGGCAGGAGTGGCGGTGATGTGGGGGGGGATCAGAGGCAGTAGTGGTGGTGATGTGGGGGGGGATCAGAGGCAGTAGTGGTGGTGATGTGGGGGGGATCAGAGGCAGTAGTGGTGGTGATGTGGGGGGGATCAGAGGCAGTAGTGGTGGTGATGTGGGGGGGATCAGAGGCAGTAGTGGTGGTGATGTGGGGGGGATCAGAGGCAGTAGTGGTGGTGATGTGGGGGGGGGGGTCAGAGGCAGTAGTGGTGGTGATGTGTGGGGGGGGTTAGAGGCAGTAGTGGTGGTGATGTGGGGGGGAATCAGAGGCAGTAGTGGTGGTGATGTGGGGGGGGATCAGAGGCAGTAGTGGTGGTGATGTGGGGGCGTTCAGTGGCAGTAGTGGTGGTGGGCATCAGTGGCAGTAGTGGTGGTGATGTGGGGGGGGGGTCAGTGGCAGTAGTGGTGGTGGTGTGGGCATCAGTGGCAGTAGTGGTGGTGGTGTGGGCATCAGTGGCAGTAGTGATGGGCATCAGGGGCAGTAGTGGTGGTGGGGTGGGGGGGAATCAGTGGCAGTGTTGATTTAGAGGGATGGGTGCCACTCACTTGCAAATCTCTTGGTTCCCCCTCCTTGCTAGGTCTTCCTTGGGCAAGCAGAGAGGATGGGCGGGCCTGCGAGTACCAGTTTGTGCAGGCGTAGTCTGAGAAGATCGGCGGAGCGGGCGGGGACTGTGCCCGTGAGTGTGGGTGGAGAGGATGGGCAGAGAGGATGGGTGGAACGGGCAGAGAGGATGGGTGGAGCCGATGTGTACTGTGCCGTGACCCGTGAGTGTGGGAGGAGATAATGGGCGGAGCAGGCAGGGACTGTGCTGTGAGTGCGAGAGAAGAGGATGGGCGGAGCTGGTGGAGAGGGCGGGGACTGTGCCGAGGATGGGCGAAGTGGGTGGGCACTGCAGTGTGCTCGCGAGTGCGGGCGGGCAGCTGTTTAGGTAAATGACCAATGTAAATGTACTATCTCCCGGGCGGCGGCGGGCCCCCCTACAGTGGCAGAACTCAGGGGCCCGGTCGCAAGTGCGACTGGTGCGACCATGAAAGTTCCGCCACTGCGTTTTAACATGTTAAAGTATTACTAAACCCACAACCGTAAAATCAGTCTGTGTATGCAGTAAAGCATACTTGGTATACTCCCTGTGGAAGTAGTAAATTTTTTTTTGTTTTGTGTAAAAAGGCTGCTTGATCTTGTATGCACAGATCCTCCTATGCCTGCACTGTCCCCCTGGACAAGTCCGGATAAGACAGAGCCTTTGGAGTCAAGCTGAACATGCTCAGTTTAGTGTGCATTGCTAGAGAGTTTTTTTTAATTTCTTGGGAGAGTGCGTGTGATCAGCACAGGGTCAATCAGCACTGTCCAGACATGTCCAGACAGAGGGTCGGGAGCCCTGCAGTCTAGAGGTCGACCAATATGGGTTTTTCTCTGGCCGGCGACGATATTTAGAAATTGGGGCGGCCGATATTTTAGGCCGATTTAAAAAAAAAAAAAAAAACTCACCCACTCCACTCCTTCCTGCTTGCTCCTGTCACTCTAGCACACACTTGATGTCCTCAGTACAGATGGTACTGGTTTGGAACTGACAGGTGGCACTGATTGGCACTAGCAGGTGGCACTGGTTTGGCACTAGCAGGCGGCACTGAGTGGCAGTTGGCATTGGCTGGTGACACTGGCACTGGTTGGCATTGACAGATGGCATTGGATTGGCACTGGTGGTTGGCACTGGCTGGTGTAACTGGCAGTTGGAACTGGTTGGCACTGTCAGGTGGCACTGATTGGCGGTGGCACTGGCTGGTGGCACTGGCAGGTTTCACACTGAGCCAAGTGAAACTGACAAGTAACACAGAGGAGAGAGAAAGAGAGTGCTGTCAGAATTGAGCTCGATGTGGGGTTGGGCGGGACCCAGTAGCTATACAGTATTACACCAGTCAATGATTAACCTGCTTAAGAAAGTTGGCGGGGCCACATACACGTAGCAGCCTGCCCAGATTCAATCCCAGTGGCTGTAGCTGCTGGGTCCCACCCACCCCCAACATTGAGCTCAATTTCTGACGGCTCCTCTCTCTCCTCTCTGTTACTTGTCAGTTTCACATACTCAGTGTGGAGAAGGGAGAAGGAAAGGCAGTCTGTGTAAAATATCAGCCTAATTTTGATCATAATCTGCCGATGACGATTTATCAACAATGGCCTAATATCGGCCAATTAGGGCTGGGAGAAAAAATCAATTTGAATCTTGAATCGAGTTGGGAGGGCAAATCGATTCGGATTTTGACCAAATCGATTATTATTTTTTTTCCATAGGACCGGTGCTCCGCGGACTAAGCCGTGGCCTCGCCTAAAAAAATCCTGCTCGCCACGGGGCCGGACGCCTCGGACTAGGCCGAAGCCGCAGCCTCACGGCCTTTTTCTCAGGATCGCGGCGAGCTGCAAGCAGGATTTTTTAGGCGAGGCCGCGGATTTGGCCTAATCTGCGGCCTTTTCCCAGGATCGCGGCAGACTAGGCCGAAGCCACGGCCTGGCCTAAAAACTCCTGCTCGCATCTCCTTAGGACCGGCGCGGTGTCCATCAGGAAAAAAAAACTTGATTTGAATCGTAAATATCAGATTTTTTTGGGGGGCCAAAATCGCCCAGCTCTACGGCCAATATATCGGTCGACCTCTACTGCAGTCTCTTACAAGCTTCACCAGGAACTGATAGAAATCACAAGACTGCTATATACTGCTGATGAGAATGGGTATTTAGCTGTTTATATTTATTAAAATAATTGCATTTCCATGCTCTGTGTACTGTGGGAGACCAGATATAGTGAATGTAGTGTCCTGGGGCTAGTAACACTAAGAGCCCATTCACACAAGGATGACTTTGGATCCGACTTCAAGTCGCACTGCATGAGAAAATCAATGCAAGTGAAAGAAGCTGTCTTAATGCACACTACTGCAGTCACTCCGACTTCAGAAAAGGTTCCTGTGCTACTTCAATCCGTCTTCTAGGGGACTTGTAGGCAACTTGTACCCATTGATTTCAATGGAAGTCGCCTCAGAAGTCGGATCACTGTCTTAACAAAAGCAGCAATACAGGAAGAGAACATACATTTCTCAGGCAAACCCCTCCCTTCCACAGAGCTGATTGTTGTTTGATTGGCCACTGGAAAGCCTCCTGTCCTGGAGGCAACTTGAAGTTGCCTTGTAAGTTGCCTCAGGTCGCACTGCGATTCATACTCAAGTGAAGTCATGTCCAAGTTGCCTCCCAAAGTCGTGCTGGAAGTGTGAATGGAGTCTAAGAGCCGGTTCACACTGGGGCGACCCGGCATCCGACTTCAAGATGCTCCAAGTTGCCCCAAGTCGCGCGGTCGAGAAAATGAATGGAAGTAAATGGGAGCCATCTTAATATACACTACTGAAGTCGCTCCGACTTCAGAAAAGGTTCCTGTACTACTTCAATCCAACTTGTAGGCGACCTGTACCCATTGATTTCAATGGAAGTCGCCTACAAGTCGGATCCCCGTTCACAGTGAGGCAACTTTACAGGAAGTCGCCCCAGTGTGAACCTCTTCTAAGGTAAGATTCTGCCTCCCAAAGTGGAACTCCACGCCAAATTTTAAGTAAAAAAACGGCATGAGTTCCTCTCTAGGAGCATACCAGGCCCTTAGGTCTGGTATGGATTTCAAGAGGAACCCCCTACACCGAAAAAACGGGGTGAGGTCCCCCCCCCAAATCCATACCAGACCCTTATCCGAGCACGCAGCCTGGCCAGTCATGTTGATGGGGACAAGGGCCTCTTCCCAACAACCCTGGCCGTTGGTTGTCGGGGTCTGCAGGCGGGGGGCTTATCGGAATGTAGCGCCTGGTTACTTTTCAGAACCGGTGCTATTAAATTAGAGGGGGTCAGAGAGTTAAGTAGGGCCAAAACAACTAATCGATTACGAAAATAGTTGTCAACTATTTTCATAATCGATTAATCGGCCAGTTGATTAGTTGGCCTGCATATAGTATGCATTATTTGTTTACATATTAGGAAATACAGTGCAGCACACATACAGCTCAGTAAACCATCCATACATGTCACCAAGTGCCTGAGAATTTGTGAAAGTGTGAGGAGCAATGCCTCATGGGACATGTAGTCCTCGAAGTGAGTGGTTCTAAAGCAGGGCTGTGGAGTCAGAGGAAATTTTGGGTACCTGGAGTAGGAGTCGGAGGAAATTTTGGGTACCTGGAGTCGGAGTCGGAGTCAGCAAACAATGCACCGACTCCAACTCCTACTAAATTTAGATTGTTGGAACATTTAGGAGTCGAAACATTTATCTACCGACTCCACAGCCCTGTTCTAAAGGCAGAAGTTTGTTTACCTTGCTATAGCGGGCGCTCTATACTATACTTTGCAGCTTGCTATTGAGGCACTCTGAAGGCAGGAGGAGCTAGAAGCATCGGTGAGGGACCCCAGAAGTGGAGGATCTGGGCTCCTCTGTGCAAAACCATTACACAGAGCAGGTCTCTCTTTTTTTTTTTTTTTAACAAGTTTGTTTAAAAAAAAAAAATCACTTTAAAGACTCTGTGCAGGGAAGATCAGCATCCGAACCCAGAGAAAGTGGAGGTAATAGAAGGCATTACAATTGCTGTAGTTGGTTATTTATATTTACCACTGCATGTGGATATTTAAGAATAAATTGCCTTTTTTTATTTACATATTAACTAAATTGTACACCGCACTTTTTTTAAGATTATCCAATTAGTCGATTAATCGAAACAATAATCAGCCAACTAATCGATTATGAAAATAATCGTTAGTTGCAGCCCTAGAGTTAAGTAACTCTGACCATTGTTAATTAGTTCAAATTTGGGTCTCTGTTTCAGCTTGGCTGTGCTGTGGGCTCATTCTGTTGTGCTGGGGTGTTTTTCCCACCCCGGTGCGGTAGGTGGCAGCAGTGGAGTTGAGATTTGGGTGTTCTCTCCCAGCAGCCAATCAGGAGGCTTGGGCCTCGCTGGGCACGCTGGGAGAGGGTACTAATGGAACAGATGCCATTTTGGCCAGGTCTTCCTTCCTGTGTGGCGCCCACATTTAGGGTGGCCACACCACGGCGCTCCGGTGTTATGGCCTACCTGGCCGGAGTGTGCGTGCTACGCAGTGTTCCTGGTTTCGGGCCTAAGTTGGTCCGGAACATTCGAGCAAGACGAGGACCCAGTGGTCGACTGGGTTCTCACTTTTGAAGATCCCAAGCAAGTGTAGCTGTTCGGTGGGGAGTCCATCTGAGGAGCGCCAATGAGAGGCTGGCGGTCCAATAGGATTCTGACGAACCACCGGGATCGAGGTGACCGGACACTGAAGGATTGACTCCTCTTTCAGTCGGTACCTGTTGGGACGTTAAAAAGAGGATTCAGGCGTAACTTTACCTAAGAGGGTTACCTCCGTATCTGCAATTCAAGAGGACCTGTGGCAGAGGTTTCCTTTCTGACATTCATTCAAGAAGGTCTGTGGCAAAGACTTTGTCCTAAAGAGATTCGAGCGGTATTCCGGCTGCTAGGTCAGTGAGAGAGGCCTATCCGGGCACGTTGGGCCCACTCAAGCAAGAGTATTGCGCATGGGAACAGGACTGTTCCAGATACTACGCCTGAATCTGCTGTTCTTTCCATCTCTATCCCTTTCATCACCTGTTAATCATTTTTACCCGGCTGTGTAATAAAGAGCACATAAAAAGACATTTATTCGTGGACATTCCTTTACTGCTGCTGCATGCACCATTCATCCCTAGACATTCGGAAAGAGCCATGAGTTAAATCTGCCATCCCATCTATTATCAGTGGCTCCTTCGGGGGTGAGCGCTACAGGAACCTGGGAGCCCCCTTTTAATAAGGGGGCCCCCAGATCCCGGCCCCCCACCCTATGTGAATGAGTATGGGGTACATCGTACCCCTACCCATTCACCTGGTGGTAGAAAAATGTCAATAAAAGCAACACTACACAGGTTTTTAAAGTAGTTTATTAGGCAGCTCCGGGGGTCTTCTTCCGACTTTGGGGGTCTTCTGCCGGGCATCACCGGTGTCTTCTTTCAGCTCTTTTACCGGGCCCCGTCTTTGGATTCGCCTTCTTCTCTTCTTCTCCTCTTCAATGTAGACTCGACGCTCCTTCCCACTGTAATGCCGGGTGTGCGGTGCATGTCGATTTATATAGCCTCTTATGATGTCGCAGTCCCAGCATGCTCTGGGTGGTGACGTCACCACCTGGAGCATGCTGGGACTGTGACGTCATAAGATAAGCCCCCCGCCCGCAGACCCTGACAACCAATGGCCAGGGTTGTCGGGACGAGGCCCTTGTCCCCATCAACATGGGGACAAGGTGCTTTGGGGTAGGGGGGCCACAGTGAGCCCCCCTGCCCTAAAGCACCCCCCATGTTGAGGGCATGCCGCCTGGTAAGGCTCAGGCGCTCGCCTGTCCCCACCCCCTTTCCTGACCGGGTGGGCTGCGTGCTCGGATAAGGGTCTGGTATGGATTTGGGGGGACCCCTACACCATTTTTTTGGCGTAGGGGGTTCCCCTTGAAATCCATACCAGACCTAAGGGCCTGGTATGCTCCTAGAGGGGGAACCCATGCCGGTTTTTTATTTAAAATTTGGCATCGAGGTTCCCCCTCCTGGAGGTGACTTCAAGTCGTGTTGTGGAACACGTTGTGATTCATACTCAAGTTGTGTTCAAGTTGCCTCCCAAAGTTGTGCTGAAAGTCGTGTTGCCCCTGTGTGAACCGGCTCTAAGGGTGTTCTTTACAAAAGGCAAATACACTTTGAACTACAAGTGCAAAGTGTACTTGGAAGTGCAGTTGCTTTAGATCCGAGGGGGATATGCAAGGAAAATAAAAAAACTGTGTTTTAGCTTGCACATGATTGGATAATAAAATCATTAGAGCTTCCCCCTCATTTCAGATATATCCCTCAGATTTACAGCGACTGCACCTCCAAGTGCACTTGTAGTTTGCACTTGTAGTGCAAGTGGATTTGCCTTTTGTAAGTAACCACCTTAATTTGTTATTTTGGGAGATAACTGATGCACTCTGAGTCACCCCTGCTAGTCTAGCCCACAAAGAAAAATGGGATGAGCTGATTGGACGATATCGACTGTTGCATGCATCTGAAAGAATGAATAGAACAAAATTGAATTTAGATTGATTTGTTATGATTTGGAGATTCTGATGGATCCACCTCCATAAATAGGAATCATCATCTCATTTCACTTTTATACATTACTATGTATTTATTGTAATATGTTTCCATTTCATATGCAGTGCGTTTTTTTTTTTTTTTATACTAATGAAAAATGTTAATGCAAAAAAAAACTAAATGGATCCAAATCAGTTCAGATAATTTAATGTTGTTTCGGATGCTTCGAACATTAACAAAAGGCCCAAACTATTGCATAATTTTGATGTAATTTGGATTCATTACTATTGTGATTCCAACACATCCGAATCTCCAACTGGGTAACAAAAATTGTCTGAATTTTGATTTTCAACTTAACGTATCGCACATGTCTAATATTTACAGATATCACAAATAAATAGTGGATAAAGACTGACCTGCTAAGTATTAAACAATTTAATTCCTGGAATGCCGGCGGCATAGCACTATGGTGGTGAGTCACACAGCCGTTTGCAATCGAACGCCTTCTGACATGTTCTAACTTGCACTTACCTAGGTTGCAGACCAGGTGACCCAGTCTTTACAGAATAGTAGAAGAAATGGCACATGTGCTTTTGTCAGAAAATGAGTAACAGGAATCTGGAGCAGCGTATTAAAATGAAATTTTGCATGAAAACTTGCAAAAGTGCGAGTTAAACTTTAGCTCAGTTACAAGAGACTTACCGTGAACATTCCATGAAGAAATCAAGGGTTTTTGAATGGCATAGGTGGTTTGAGGAGGGACGGGAAGATGTCCACGATGACTCAACAAGTGGGCAGCCAAAAATGTAAAGGATGGATCCAAATGTGTACAGAGTGTAAACCCTTGTACGCTCATGCAGTTCACTACAGTTTCATAGAACATAGTACAACGGTAAGCCAGCTTTTTTACTTGGAAATTCTGAAAAGGTTACAGGTATCTGTTCGGAGGAAGACTCGAACTCTGGCCTGACAAGTGGATTCTCCTGCACAATATTTTTTTTTACAGTCCATTCCAGGATTTTAATGGTCACACCTCGTATATCCATTTTCTCTTAACATTAAGTGACAATGATTTTTTGGACCCACTGAAGAGAAGAGTTATCCTGCATCTTGACTAATTTTGGTTCATTTGGGGATCACCATAGGTAAAAAAGCGAAATTCATCCCAAAGGTGTTCTGTCAGGTTGGGGTTGGGACTCTGTGCAGGCCAGTCAAGTTCCTCCACCCCAAACTCGCTCATCCATGTCTTCATGGACCTTGCTTTGTGCACTGGTGCGCATTCATGTTGGAACAGGAAAAGACCATCCCCAAACTGTCCCCACAAAGTTGGGAGCATGAAATTGTCCAAAATGTCTTGGTATGCTGGCGCCCTTTACTGGAAATAAGAGACCAAGACCAACCCCTGAATAACAACCCCACACCATAATCCCCCCTTCACCAAATTATTTGAACCAGTGCACAAAGCAAAGTCCAAAAAGACATGGATGAGTGAGTTTGGGATGGGGGAACATGACTGGCATGACCTCACCCCGATAAAATGCCTTTGGGATGAATAAGAGCAGAGACTGCATGCCAGGCCTTCGCCACATCAGTGCCTAACGTCACAAATGCACTTCTGGAAGAATGGTCAAATATTCCCATAGACACACTCCTAAACCTTGTGGACAGACTTCCCAGAAGAGTTGAAGCTGTTATAGCTGCAAAGGATGGGCCAACTCAATATTGAACACTACAGACTAAGACTGGGATGGCATTAAAGTTCATGTGCGTTTAACCACTTAAGGACTGCCTAACGCCAATATACGTCGGCAGAATGGCACGGCTGGGCACAGGCACGTACCTGTACATCGCCTTTAAGAGCCCAGCGGTGTCCCACGATCGGTCACAGGAGCTGAAGAACGGGGAGAGGTGAGTGTAAACCAGGGATCGACAAATCCCGGGCGCCAGGTCGCCATGGCGACTAGAAATAGTGTCCTGGCGACTTGGCTTGGAAGGTGGGCAAAAAAAAAAAAAAAAAAAAAAAATTTTTTTTGTGAGCTGGTGGTGAGCCGTTGGTATTACAAGTTATTACCACCAGATGTGAGCTGGCGCCATCTGGTGGTGGCCGTTGGTATTACAAGTTAAAGTGGTTGTAAACCCACTATTTGGACTTTTACCTACAGGTAAGCCTACAACAAGGCTTACCTGTAGGTAAGGGGAATATCTCCTAAACCTGCACGGTTTAGGAGATATTACCCCCGCAATGCGGGCGGCGCATGCGCAGGGGGGAATCCACGGCTGAAGGACCGGCATCGCCGGACCCTGCTGATTTTAAATCTCCCGCGGGCACGCGCGGGAGTGACGTCATCGCCGCTCCAGCCAATCACAGCGATGGAGCGGCGATACCCAGAAGACACGCCGGAGCAAGATGACATCCTGCTCGGCGTGGACCAGGTAAGTGGTACACACCTCGTTCCGAGGTAAGTATTTCATAATAGGCTAGTATGCGGTGCATACTAGCCTATTATGCCTTTTGCATTGCAGGTTTGGGGAAAAAAAAAAAAAGTTTATGCGGTTTACAACCGCTTTAAGCATTACAAGTTAAACAGCAATTCTAATGTAATTTTTCACTATTTTCACTGCCATCTTTTTCCCTCTAATTAGAACCCCCAAACATTATATATATTTTTTATCCTAACACCCTAGAGAATAAAATGGCGATCGTTGCAATACTTTCTGTCACGCCGTATTTGCGCAGCGGTCTTACAAGCGCACTTTTTTGGGAAAAAATTACACTTTTTTTTTATTAAAAAATAAGACAACAGTAAAGTTATCCCCATTTTTTTTAATATTATGAGAGATAATGTTACGCCGAGTAAATTCATACCCAACATGTCACACTTCAAAATTGCGTTTGAACACCGTTTACATATGTGGGCGCTGCTCACGTATGTGTTCGCTTCTGCGAGCAAGCTCGTCGGGACGTGGTGCGTTTTCTGGCTCCTAACTTTTTTAGCTGGCTCCTAGATTCCAAGCAAATTTGTCAACCCCAGGTGTAAACACACCTTCCCAGTTCTTCTCTGTGGCAGTGACACTGATCGTCTGTTCCCTGATATAGGGAACAACGATCAGTGACATCACACCTACAGCCATACCCTCCTACACTAAGAATACTCCCTTAGGGCACACTTAACCCCCTAGCGCCCCCTAGTGGTCAACCCCTTCACTGCCATTTTCACAGCAATCAGTGCATTTTTATAGCACTTTTCGGTGTGAAAATGACAATGGTGTCAAAAGTGTCCGATTTGTCCGCCATAATGTCGGTGTCACGAAAAAAATCACTGATCGCTGCCATTACTAGTACAAAAAATAAAATTATTAATAAAAATGCCATAAAACTATCCCCTATTTTGTAAACACTATAAATTTTGCGCAAACCAATCGATAAACACTTATTGCGTTTTTTTTTTTTTTAACATAAATAGGTAGAAGAATACGTATCGACCTACACTGAGGGAAAAAAATGTTTTTTAGATCTTTTTTGGGGATGTTTATTATAGCAAAAAGTAAAAAATATTGAATTTTTTTTTTCAAAATTGTCTCTCTATTTTTGTTTATAGCGCAAAAAATAAAAACCACAGAGGTGATCAAATACCACCAAAAGAAAGCTCTATTTGTGGGAAAAAAGGACCCCAATTTTGTTTGGGAGCCACATCGCACGATTGCGCAATTGTCAGTTAAAGCGACGCAGGGGCAAGGTCCTTGACCTGCATAATGGTCTGGGTCTTAAGTGGTTAAAAGCAGGTGTCCCAATACTTTTGGCAATATAGTGTATCTTATGTACGTGTGTGTGTGTGTTTTTCACCCCCCCTTTTTTTTTTAACCAATATTAACCCCAAAAGCAAAAAAAAAAATATTAGAACTTTGTTGCAGATTCCTACCTTTTGTTATTCTGAAGAAATCCCTGTGTGTTTGTCTGTATCCATGTGGGAAAATTAGTCTAATGGGAGTGGTTTCATAATTATCAATCAGCTGTGCATCCGTAGGGCTCTAAAGCTGCTCTGCATTGCTTTTAGAGGTGAATTCCTATTGGGAGTATCTCACCAAAAGTGAAATTTTTGTTGCAGATGATGCCTGATATCTGACTTGTATCTTAGTGCAGAATTCTGAGAAAACTGGTGAGCCAATCACACAAGGAAATTATGTTTCTGGAGGGCTTTGTGTACAGAGCACCTCCAGGTAACCATATTGCATTGCATTTTCAGAAAATGACAGAGCTGCAGCTTGAAAAAGTAAAAGGTCTTTTTTAATAACATTTAATTACAATATGACTGGTGTCGCAATTGTATATGCTATATTATTTTTCCCCACAAAAGTGGAGTAACCCTTTTAGCCTAGGTTCACACTGCTGCGAATTCAAAATCGCGGTAAAATGCGCGATTTTACCGCGATTTCGCGGCTGTGATTTTGCCGCGATTTCGGCCGCAATTTAATGTAAATCGCGGCCCGAAATCGCAAAAAGTAGTACAGGAACTACTTTTTGAAATCGCAGATGCAGCGTCGCACTGATTAGGACAGTGCCATTGCCGACAATTGCCGCCGATTTGAGATGCGATTTGACATGTCAAATCGCATCTCAAATCGTTCCAAATCGTACCCAGTGTGAACCAGGGCTGAATGTGACAGCTACATTAGTTCACCACTTGACCAGATGAATATGAAGAAGAAAAATTACTTTAAAAAAAATCAATTACAGCCACCTGATCTGAGGATTGGGAAGATGCAATACATTGCATACATACTTGGAGCCCTGAAAGTCCAGACGTGAGGCTAGATGACAGCCTGGTTGAGAAAGTGGAATCCAACAAACTTTCAAGCTTGAGAAAGAGGCTTTGGGTAGTCTTGACATAAATAGCTCTCACTTCCAGTCAGCTCTGCATCCCACAAAAGCCCTTTGCCATCCTGTTGGTTTCCGCTTCCTCATCTAAGCTGTCATCCAGCCTGACAGCTGGACTTTCCAGGCTGCAAGTTTTTGGAAGAGGCTTCCCATCCCAGATGCATTACATACAAAAAGTGCCACTTCTTCTTCCAATGTGAGTTACGAATTTAGTAGTGTTTCTCAGTAAATTTAAATAATTTACTTCCTCTTTGTTTCCCTGCAAAGGTAAAGCATAATTGGCTACTATGCATCATGTGTCACTTACCTGAAACTGAAGCCTGCGTTGTCCCTGATTTTCCTCGCTGGCTGGAAGCTTCCATTCTTCACCCCTCTTCCAGTCACGGCATGCCAGTGTGCCCTTTCTAGAGTGCGCATGTGCCAAATACATCGGCGCAGGCACGGAAGACATTGCCATATGAGGAAATTGTAAATATCTCCTAAACCGTGTAGGTTTATTAGATATTTTCAGCACCTACAGGTAAGCCTGAATCTAGGTGAAAGTGGTATTTAAGGGTTTACGACCACTTTAATGTTGCACCTAATTTGGCACCCCTGGTGTGTTTTCTTGGTCCTGCATGTCTATCCACCCACCCAGTGATTCTTTCCTGGTCTGAGAATGTAACGAGCCTGATTTTTAACTGTCACAATGTGAGCTATTTGTCTTTTCTCCACAATAAATACAGGATAGGAATGGCCCAGCCGCAATTTATTGGAGTTAAAAGAACAAAAAACAGTTCAGAGTTGGGCTAGAGATTGGCTCAGAGGATGCCCAAGCTCATATTTAGCTTTTATTTGTCCATCTTCACATCTTATAAATGTGGGAGGTATGTCCTATAGTGATTACATTCTTAAAGAGCAGTGGAGTGGAAGGTGGACTGAATACAAATGCACGCCACACTTTTCACATATTTATTTGCATGCCCGGACTGCGACAAAAAATAGGGCCAGGCATTTTAGACTGAGCAGCCAATTTTTCCAGGGACCGGGAATGTGCATGGTCTCTTAGGCAGAGCTGTGTGTGAGAGAGACACACAGCTCAGCCAATCAGCCGCTAATGTAGATGCGCCGGATCATGGAGATGACACAGGCACAGCCGCATTGCGGTAGGTGAGCGGCAGCCTGTGTTAACCTTGTCCAGGCCGCGGGCATCGCTTACCTCCCGCTGTGTGGCCTGATCATCAACAGGCCACAGAGCGGGCGGCCCCGGCCCACCGGGCAAATGCCCGGTCTGCCCTATGGCCAGAGTGGGCCTGGGTTTGTTCATTGATACGGTGAGTCCTCCCATGGTTTACTGTCCCTTTTGGACAGCAAGATCTACATGACATTGGAACTTTTCCCACCAACTTTGAAACTCTGCTGTTTCCATTCCTCCTGTTTGTCCTTTTGTGTAAATAAGTGTAAATCCAACAGTGAGAGTAGGGACCCAATATAATCGCCTCCACAAGTATGTGAACCTGGATGCTTCATTTTGGAGAACATGCATCTTTCAGAATTTGTGTATATATTTTTTAGGTACTGGCTATGGACAATGTCTGGCACAGACCATGTTGAGAGGCAGAGTTCTAAAGAGATGAGGCAGCCTAAAGTAGAAGTTTGGTCTTCATTCTAATAAATAGTAAGCTCACACTAAAATACTTCTTTACAGTTGCATATACTTCTTTACAGTTTAATTATTAATCATGAAAATCCTATTTTTTAGAAATAAAAATAAGTCTGGTCATACTTTATACAATTTTCCTTTTTAGCTTTACCAAAACCATATAATATGAGGTGTAAGGGTTGGACCCAGTGCTGTGTGAGAAATTGCTGGTTTATGCCAAATTCTGGAGAAAAAGACACATTAATTGGACAGCTGTGTGTTCAGCTATTTAGTTCTGAGCTGACATGGACTCAGGGCCCCACCCCACAGACAGGAAGTCTGTTCCTAGGAGCAAGGTGAGCTCCCATCTCTCTGAGAGGAGAGAGAGGTTGCAGCTAGAGCATGCATATCTGCATTAGGCAGATGTCGGCTGGAGTCTCTGTGTGAGAAAATAATCTGTGTGCTTCAAGAAGATTGACGCTGTGTGCATCAAAGAAGCTTAAACGCTGTGTGCGGATAAGTCGCTGTGTGCGGCTGTTGATTTTGCAAGATACTGGAATGGTGGAACCCCCTGCGAGGGCTGCTATTGTATTTGTAAACGTTGATTTTTTTTTAAATAAAAGTGGGCTACCAGGCCCTTAAAAACTCAATTCTGGATTGGCGTACTCACTGGAAAACGCACCTACCACTGGAGTCAGATTCCCCAATCCTACAGAGGTCAAACCTAAACACTTTCAATTTGTATGCAATCAGACAGGCCCTTGCACTACTTAGCTGAAGGTAAATCTAAAGAAAATTGAATAAGAAAATGGTATAATGCATAGTCAGCTTTATGTTTTAGACCCAAGTGGTTAAGATGCGCAGTGATTAGTGCATCACTCCCACTTTAATATTTACTTTATATTCCCACACTCGCGTTATGAAAGAAGCTGTGGGCAACACTATTCACATCCAACCCCATAACTGTCAGGGTGAACCCACTTGTGATTTTTGTACAGGGGATGCACACCTTTACCCTTTACTGTATCTGAAATGTATGTAAATTTGTAAGTTTATATCAATGAAGTGGCCTTTAACAGGACATCTTTGGCTTTTGCAGAGGACTTTCCAGACGACTCAGAATGTTTAGGAAAATAACGATGGATAGACTGAAACTTCTACTGACTATCTGTGTGCTTTTTATGGCATGTACAGCTTGCTTTACAGCAACCTTGCATGAGGAAGATCCTCAGCTTTCCCAGTGCTCTGTGGCTCCCTGCAGCAGATTTGACTGTGCACCTGACAAGGGTGTAAGTAAGGAGGAGTGTGAGGCTCGAGGGTGTTGCTATTCTCCAGCATCAGAAGACTTGGGAATAGGACAGCCATGGTGTTTCTTTGCCTCCAACTATCCAAGCTACAAAGTGATTAACAAATCTGAAACTGAAAACGGACTTACTGCCACACTCACACGTTCCATTAAAACATTTATGCCTGATGATATTATGGAGTTGCAGCTGGATATTTTACTTGAAACTGACAGCAGGCTGCATTTTACTGTAAGTATGATTACTTTTTTGTTATTTATTTTTTTCAACTTTTAGTGCAACATTAACCTTTTTCGTATAAGTCTAATTTTATCTTGAATGCCAAATTCAGTACCTCAGTAAAGTGTGACCCTGCCTCATTCCCCAGGCTCCTTTGCTGCTGCTCCTTCAGGATGAAGATCAGAGGAGGATTGGATTGAACATTTTTTCATTGACCATTCCATCCTGTAATGAAACCAGAAACGCTCAACTTTGAGCACATATGGGTTCACTTTTTTCAGATCCTGTTTGACTGTGGCCAGGAGAGCAATGAGTTCAGGGACTTTTTTTATTCGATTTGCAGGGGCCTAAAAGATCCAAAAACTTGTTCTAGCCAATAACCCCACATTCTTAGTGCAAACTTACTTCTCAGAGGGAAGGAATGCATTCTCCCACAGTAGAGATGCTAGGAGTTGGAGTTTTGGAGATTTCTGCATGCAGAATTTTAAGAACACAAGAGCCTACAACTGTCAGAGAGCTAAGTATGCACCAGGATCGGGGGGTTCTAGGTTACATTTGCTTAGAGGTGTAGAAGGGGGAACTTGGGGTTTTGGGATAAAAAGTGTACTTTTAAATACACTTAATCATGTCTTAATAAATACATAATTGCAGTAATGTGTTTTTTTTTCTAATATCAGCCTGATGTTCAAAAAAAAACATTATAGTGCTTCTGTGTTTGGAATAATGTTACAAAGATTATCTAGAATATCCATACACAGCTTTTGAGCTTCTTAAAGGCTAAATTCATCTTTGTAAAAATAAATAAATAAATGCACATGTTTTTAGAAAGCAACAAAATGTGCATTTTGTTTACTCAGGAGCCTGCAAAGCATTTCGCCTGTGATTAGTGGATTGTGGGTTCAATGTCAGGCTCCTGCATATAGGCTTGCCGAAAAAGAAATTGCCGCTCCTGGTGAGACTGGGAATTCAGTCCCACAGCAGATAACCACACATGTGCTGTCCCAGCTCGCCAACCATATATAGACCAGTGTTTCTCAACTCCAGTGCTCAAGGCCCTCCAATGGGTCATGGAAAAATGGGAGTTGTAGTTTATTCATTCATGGAACCCTGTCAATGAATGATGCAGCTGTGCAGGCAGAGCTCCATGCAGTAGCACCAATTTTAAACTTGACAATGACTGTAATACCATAGATATTGGTGTAACATGTTACAAATGTGAACTGATCCTTTAATCTACGCAGCTTTATGCTATAGTAAGTACTATTTACTGTACAATTTAAATGGCTACCAAATGATAGAAGTCCAGTGCCCTTTACATGCCATAGCAGTGTTAATAATAAAAACAATTGAAATTATTAAAATGACTTCTGTGTTATTTCAAACTCCTTAACAGTACCATTCATGCTTTTACTTTTTGACAAATGTATGCTAAATGGCAGGCTCTCTATTTCTTTCTGAGTTTTGTACCTTAATTAATTTCTCTTGCAACTGCATTCATAGATTAAGGACCCAACTAAAAATCGATATGAGGTGCCCATACATACCCCTAAAGTCAAAGGAAAGACATCTACAGTACAATATGATGTTCAGATTACTAATGACCCCTTCAGTCTTGTGGTCAGAAGAAAGTCCAATGGACAGATTTTGTAAGTATTAGATGGTCAACTGAAAGGCTGTAAAACCTCTATAGTAAGAAAACCATTTTTGTTATAATCTTTATTTATTTGTTATACTTTATAAACAAGGAAGTATCTGGAAAAAATCAACTAATGCACATTTTTCTGAAATGTGGATAATTTCATCCGATAAACTGCTTTATTATGGTTTGCAACAGACCTACAGTGTGGTCTCCATTAAGTTGTTGTTTGATGGTGAAAGGTATTGACGAATCACAGCTCAGGATTCTCTAAGTTCCCAACATGTAAATTGGGTAAAATAGAGCTTCAAACCAACATAGCAGCCAAAAGAAAGTATCTGGTCATCTGACACGCTACAGCAGCGTGTATACTTTGTGTGTATACATTCTGCCTACATTGCTGGACCCTGGATCTTCTAGACTCTTAACATCCTGTTCATCAAATTTTTGTTGTAGAGTTTACAGGGGTGTGTAACTGTACCAGTTTCCTGGTCATTTAATACCCGCCAAAACTTTTTCCCCCAGTCGTGCCCCCTTTCTTCTCCCTCCCCTGCCTTTTCTACCTTTGCATGAGCGGTCGGCTCTACGGATGCTGAAGTGTTTTGTGGCAGTGAGAAGTTTGGGTGACGAGCTCGGCGCTCGTGGATATAGGCACTCCTTTCCTACACACTGTGTAAGTTGTGTAAGTCTACACCCACTCACTCATTTGCAGAGCCCCCCTTTATTTTTGGCAGTGGGACAACGCTACAGTATTTCTATTTATATCTCCCATATGTATGGTCAACCACTGAGATCTGACAGGAAGACATCCACTCAATAGGAGGCTGCAGCACTGGAAATAGATCTGGCTTTGAGTGACAGCCGGGAGGTAAGCTGCTAGGATCACTAACGGTGTGGGTGCACGTTTGTGGATTCGTTTGAGCTGCACACCTCCACCTATCATTTTTTTTGGAACTTTTCACTTCCGATTATTCACCTACCCACCGTTTTTGTATTGCAATAAACACAGTGAAAATTCTTCAGTGAGAAAAAACAAATATATAAAAACTAGTCCCGGATTGAATCAAACAAAGAAAAAAAAAAAAAAACCAAAAGTCCCAAATAAAGCTTATTTTAGACTTTTTTTTTTTTTTTTTTTTCTTTGTTTGATTCAATCCGGGACTGGTTTTTATATATTTGTTTTTTCTCACTGAAGAATTTTCACTGTGTTTATTGCAATACAGCTCAGCCCAGGACTGTACCTATTTAATCACCGTTTGTAGGCTGCACTTCCATTGTGTCTGTGCACTCTTTCATATCCCAGGCCCACGGACTCTGTCCATCCCCCATATCCCCACTCCCCTCCCCCCCTCCCTCTTTTCACTCACTCAATGGCCGAAACTGGGGGGACTACAAGGATCCAGCCTGTGACAGTATCGCATGCCACACGATCCTAGGATGCAGGAGGAGGATGAGATACCATCAGCCCAGGCTCCGGGAGGCGAAAGCACCAGCAGGATGCAGGTAGGTGACCTTTGCATCTGTTTTAAATGGGGCAGCAGCAGCTAGATGGTGATGGTGCACTAGCAAGCTGGGACTTAACTTGGGGGTTACTGGTGTCACTGGGTGACAGGTAATGGTGGAGTGTATTGTTTCTCACTGCCATGGGTCCCCTTGTGTTTTTATTTTTTTTTTGGCAGGTGAAATCGCCAAAAGAGCCAAAGTCCATTCCCAGAAAGTGGTGTGCAAAGTGTAATACCAAGATGCCCTTGGAATACACCAAACCGCTATGCCAAATTTGCATTGACGGACTGGTCAAAAATACAGTCGGACGCAGTTTATGTGAAGATTTTTGGATCCATTAGGGATGATATGGCTAACACCTTTAAGGATCTCAAAAAATTCATTACAGAGGTTAAACCCCCAGCAGTTCCTTCTGGAAGTTCCTCTCCCATTTCCTCACCTAGATCAGAATTTGCCTCAGGGTCGCATGAGTCAGTGAGGGAGTAAGCAGGCAGCAGCGCAGCTAGCGTTTTGGCCAGCGATAGCTCGGACTCCGAGCAGGAGGATGGGAGAGAAGAAAGAAAGGGACCCAAATACAAATTATCACTAGAAGACGTGGATAATTTGCTTGGGGCCATTTATGAAACTTTGGAGATTGAGCATGAAAAAGAACAGCCTTCCAAACATGACCTGATGTACCAAGGTTTGAGGAAGAAAAATTCCAAAGTATTCCCAGTTCATTCGACGATGTCAGACACCGTGAAAAATGAATGGACAGACCCAGAAAATAAACCATTCTTTGCGGCCAGCCACAAGAGTCGGTTTCCTTTTTAGCGACGATCCAAAAGAAATATGGAACAAAAATCCCATATTGGATGCGCCACTTTCCAAAGTCTCTAGAAAATCTTCATTAGCATTTGAAGATATGGGACATCTAAAAGATGCCATGGATAAGAGGGGCGACATCATCCTAAAAAGAGCTTGGGAGACAAGTGTCGCCAGTCTGAAGCCAGTGCTTGCCACCACTTGCGTGGCAAGAAACCTAGGGTTTTTGCTATCATAGCTGCAAGACTATATTAAAAATGGGACGCCAAGGGAGGAGATTCTGAACACACTTCCAGTTCTCTCCAGGGCAGTGGGCTACATTGCGGATGCATCTGCAGAGTCCGTCGAGGCCTTGGAAAGAACAGCGGTTAGGAAGAAAACCTTTCCTACTGAAAAACGCAAGCTTCCACAAAAAAGTTTTTTTTTCGTGGACAAAGAGAAAAGAAAGAGTACCCGAAGAAAAACTGGACGGGTCACAAAGGGAAACCAAAGAGTAATCCCCTCTTTGGTTCTTCTAACCAAACCACCAAACAGTGACAACAAAGTGCCAGTAGGGGGAAGATTGGCTACCATCCTACCTCAATGGCAGAAGATGACAGCCAATCCAATTTATTTTGGAAATTATCGCAAAGGGCTAATCCCGGGAATTCAATTGTCATCCTCCAAAGAGATTTCTATTAACGAAACTTCCCAGGGATCCAGAGAAAGCCAAGGCTCTTCCACTATTGCTAGGGGAGATGGTAGACCAAAAGGTCCTTAACCCAGTTCCAGAGAAGGGGGGAAAAAGGGTTTTTACTCTCATGTTTTCATCATCAATACCAGCAGTCCAGTGGGGAAAGTATCATCTAAGGCCACTTCAAGTGTTTCCTTTTAAGAAACCAAAGAGAAGATCTGGACAAGTCGGTATTACTCCCAACATCTGTAAAGAAGTCGATATGGTGGTGGAGGGTCCACACGAACCTAAATTGGGGTCTGGCTTTGTAATTTCCGATCTCACGGAAATTGACCACAGACGCAAGCAGCTGGGGTTGGGGAGCTCATCTAGGGGAGATGGTCCCCGGAGGAAGCCAGGGCATCCTCATACTGGAGAGAGCTTATGGCGATAACCAAAGCCATAGAATTCTTAAAGAACCAACTAAGAAGTCATCACATCCTGATACTGTCAGACAACGCCACAGCAGTGGCTTATGTGAACAAGCAAGGAGGCACAAGAAGCCCATCTCTAAGCCACATCTCCAATCAGATATGCCGGTGGGCAGAAGGGAATCTGCTGTCACTGGTGGCAGTCTATCTAAAAGGAGAAGACAACCAAGTAGTGGACTTTCTCAGCCGCCAGGAGATCTCCCAAGAGGAATGGGTACTGCACCTGGAGGTGTTCAGAGAAATTACAGCCCACTGGGGAGACCCAAACATAGATCTCTCGGAAGAATGCTCAGATGAAGCGTTTCTTCTCGCTAAACCAGCAAGATGAATCTCTTGGGATAGACGCTCTCCAAAATCCTTGGAACTTCAAAATATGCTATGCCTTCCCTCCGGTTCATCTGATTCCACGGGTGGGAAATAAGTTTCTACAGGAACAGACAAAACTTGTACTACTCGCACCATACTGGCCCAAGAGAGTCTGGTTCTCTCAACTCCTCAGTCTCTTGGCAGAAGAGCTGTGGCTTCTACCTCACAGGGCAGACCTGATGTGTCAGGGTCCCCTGACAAGCCTAAAACAAGAAAGTTTCAAATAGGCGGCCTGGTTACTGAGGAGGACCTCTTGAGATCAAAAGGACTCTCTGAGAAAGTAGTGGCAACGCTTCTGAGCGCCAGGAAGTCAAACACCAGAGCCATTTACAAAAAGACCTGGAGGAAGTTCAACAGTTGGTGCACTGAAAACCAAAGACAGAAAATGGATACACCAATCATTCTTGAATTTTTACAGCAAGGCGCTGATAAAGGGCTAGCGCTCAGTACACTGAAAGTTTAGATTGGAGCGCTATCGGTGTATCTACAAAGGACACTACAAGAGGACCCGTTGACCTCTTGTTTTTGCAGGGCATTAGTGAAATACAAAAAGTCCAAGACACAAAAATGTCCCACATGGGATTTGTCGGTAGTGCTCAGGGGGATCATCAAACCTTCCTTCGAGCCACTTCAAGATGCATCTTTAAGATTATTGACTCTTAAAACTGTTTTCCTCGTAGCCATCACAACAGCACATAGAATAGGAGAAATACAGGCTCTATCTGTTGGAGAACCTTTTTTGAGAATTATGACGATCGAATCGTCCTTCAAACAGATCTGGGATTTACTCCAAAAGTGTCAACTTTTCATAAATCCAAGGATATAGTTTTACCTAAATTTTGCAGTTCACCAAACAACAGCAAAGAGGAAGAATTAAAGGATCACTAAAGGAATTTTTTTTTTTTTTTTTTGCTGAAATGACTGTTTACAGGGTATAGAGACATAATAGTTAACTGATTCCTTTTAAAAACGATTAAAAATAGATAAAAATTAATCATATAATCTGCCTCTTAGATGCAAAAACGAAACTGAAACTAGTTTAGTCTTTGCATGTTATTTTATGCCTCTGTGCTGGACAGTGCCATAGAGAGTCATGGCTAGGAAAACGAAACTAAACTCTCCCATGACTTTTTTCATAAGGAGCCAGACAACCAGGAAGTGTCCAGAACAGAGTAGTATTACAGCAACATCAGAGCAAAAACGAGCAATGAGGACATGAAACCAGGACTGCAGTAAGGTAAAGGAAGCTTTTTAGCTAAAAAAATGTTTTCCTTTAGTAACCCTTTAAGTTTTCTTGATGTCAGAAGGTGTCTACTTCAATATTTAGAAGTCACTAATGAAGTTAGAACATCAGATGCATTATTTGTCTTGTACGCGGGTCAACTGAAGGGCAAACTAGCGTCCAAAAAGACAATTGCCAGATGGATCAAGGCAGCCATACTAGAATGCTACAGTATTATGGAGATAACACCGCCAAAAGAACTTAAAGTTCATTCTACAAGGGCTTCAGTAGCCTAATGGGCAGGAGCCACGCCAGAACAAATCTGCAGGGCTGCAACCTGGTCAAGATTCTCGACCTTTGTTCAGCATTACAGACTGGATCTGATTTCCAGCCAGGACCAGGCTTTTGGTAGGAAAGTCCTCCAAGCCGTTGTCCCACCCTAGATCTGGTGAGTTCTTGGTTACCCTCTCAAGGGCTGACTTGGAAGACGACTGGGGAAAAAGCAGAGTTAGTTTCTTACCGGTAACTCTGTTTCCATTAGTCTTCCAAGGCAGCACTATCTCACCCTAAAATGTCTAACCTTGTGGGGTTGTATTTGTGTATTTTATATCGTTTCAGATTCCGGCCTTCGGTTTTCGGGGATGATTGACCAGGGACCTGAGGGACCGCCTCTTAAGGGGAGGAAAAATCAGTGGCAACGCGTTTCCTGATTGTGAGGAGGAGCTCTATCCCTCAAGGGCGGCCTTGGAAGACTACTGGAAACAGAGTTGCCGGTAAGAAACTAACTAACCTAAGGTTTTTTTTTGTTGACTGTGTCCCTGTTGAGGAGTTTTCCCCTCACAAGTTCTAGAAAATATCTCCAATAAAGACAGACTAAAACACATTTTTAAAGTGTTATTAAACCCACAACAGTAAAATCAGTCTGTACAAGGGGAGGCCAATAAGTGCTTACCCTCACCAAGATCCAGATGTGCTAGTGATCTGAATTGTATTTTACTGACTCTTTCTTCTCTACATATCCACCTCCTATGGTTACAAACTCCTCACATCTGTGTAGAAGAGGAGATTAAGGGGGGATATGATCAACATGTACAAATATATATATAAGGGGTCCATATAATGAACTTGGTGTTGAGTTATTCACTTTTATGTCAACACAGAGGACAAGGGGGCACTCTCTTTACGGCTAGAGGAAAAGAGATTTCATCTCCAAATACGGAAAGGTTTCTTCACAGTAAGAGCTGTGAAATGGGCTCCCTCTAGATGTGGTTCTGGCCAGCTCATTAGATTGCTTTAAGACAGGCCTGGATTATTTTTATTATAACTGGGTACTAACATTTATAGGGAAAATCCAATTGCCTCTGGGATCAGGAAGGATTTTTTCCCCCTGCTGTAGCAAATTAGATCATGCTTTGCTGGGGTTTTTCACCTTCCTCTGTATCAACTGTTTGATCTAGGGTGGGACAACGGCTTGGAGGACTTTCCTACCAAAAGCCTGGTCCTGGCTGGAAATCAGATCCAGTGGGATTGTATGATATTTTTTATTTAATTTAATTTATTTTTATGATTGAACTGGATGGATTTTTAAGTACCGTAGATTGTTGCCATTCCACGAGTGTGTCCAATTTTAAAGCATGACATGTTAGGTATTTATTTACGCAGTGCAACATCATCTTTCACATTATAGAAAAAAATTGTGCTAACTTTTTACTGTTTTGTGTTTTTTTGTTTTTTTTGTGTGTGCATTTTTTCCTAGAAAATTGCATTTGAAGGACCGCTGCGCAAATACAGTGTGACATAAAATATTGCAATATTTTCAATTTATAAATACCGTGACCCCACAATAGGGATAAAACTAAAAGAGGTTTAACCTTAAACTATGTTGAGGGTTCTTTACTGTAAGAGCGGCAAGGATGTGGAATTCCCTTCCACAGGCGGTGGTCTCAGCAGGGAGCATCGATAGTTTCAAAAAACTATTAGATAAGCACCTGAACGACCACAACATACAGGGATATACAATGTATTACTTGCATATAATCACACATAGATTGGACTTGTGTCTTTTTTCAACCTCACCTACTATGTAACTATGAGTGCCATTTTATTCTCTAGGGTCTCTGCTAAAAAAAATTATAATGTTTGGGGGTTCTAAGTAATACAGAAAATACAGATTTTAGAGTTGAAAATGTATTTATTGGTATCGTAATAAACAACACATAAAAAAAAATACAAAAGGAAACAATAATCAATGGTACATAAAAGTGACAATCGTGATCAAACACGTTACTTGAGTCAGCCCAATGGCTATCGCCCATAGCTTAACTCCTGATGTCTTGTAAGAAATAATGAACATCATCGGTCATCCTTGGGAGCAGAAAACGACTCCCGTCAGGAGGGTGTCATTGTTTCCGATCAGATAACATATGGAGAATTCAAAGTAAATAAAAAAAAAAGGAAAATAGAAGAGATGAACGACCCAAAGAAGGTCATGGAAAGGGAAAAAGAGGAAAGGAAAGAAGATAGAGCAGAAAAGAGCAGGAAACAGTGGGGGAAGGGCACGAGGGCTGCTGCGAAAACATTTGCGGGGTAGGGTCACAGGAGGACAATGGGGAGGGACATCTGGAGGTATACGCCTCGACCAGCCCAGTAATAGGGTCACAAGTCAGGGTGATCGTGTTGGGGGTGGTAGCATATTGGTGAGAGTATCAGAGGCGGAGAAGTGGAGCCAAGTCGACCACAGCATCTTGAATTTATCAAAGGTGTCATTGTCAAGGGCCAGCATCTCCTCCATTCTCATGGTATCGTTCATGATTGAAACCCACTGTGACAAGGGGGGAGTGACAGTCGTTTTCCAAAATGAAGGTATGAGCTGTCTCGCTGAGGACATAAAAAAACGGAGAAGACTTTTCTTTTGTGATGTAACCGACCCAGGGAGAATGGAAAGGAGAGCAATCTTGGGGGAGGGTGTCAATGTTTCATCATAAATTTTATTATAACAAGTAAATACCTGAGTCCAGAAGGGGCGGATCCTCTCGCATTCCCACCAGATATGGAGATAGGTCCCTGTAGAGGAGGTGCATCGCCAACATGTGGCTGGAGTAGACGGGAACAGTTTGTGTAGCGTGAAGGGGTCCCTGTACCATCGTGACAATACCTTTATAGTTCTTTTCCTGGGAGTAGCAGGATATCGTTGATTTGTGAGTAAACAGAAACGAGGTCTGCCAGTCCGATCGGGGTATGTCTTCTTTCAAATCTGCAGACCACTTCCCCGTGTAGGAAGGCAAATCACCATGTAGTAGAGCTTGAAGGAGACAGTATATGGTAGAGAGAAGGTGTCTGGGTGTTTCAGAGAGGGAGCACAGTCGTTCAAATTCAGTGTAAGGGCGGTGGATTTGGGAGGAACTGTGTAGGCACTGTGCAAATGTAGAGAGGTGAAGGGTGGTAAGCCAGTCTGTGGGACCCGTCGGTGTGACTGCTTGGGGCCAGTCAGAGCGCCTAAAGGGCCCTATCGTAGCCGCCCCTATGCCCTGGGGGAATACGGGGTTGTCGAACAAAGGGGACAATGGGGAAGGGTCAGAGAACAAGGAGGTGCATAGACCTCTATGGACCCACAGTCTGAGAAAAGCAATTGTTAATGGCGAGAGGGACGGCAGGCGGGAAAAATTGGACCCATATCCCCGAAGAAGGGCCCGAAGGTCCACGGGTGTTAGGTCTTGTTCCATGGCGACAGAAGCCTTTAGAAAAGGGCGGGGGAACCATTCCAGGATGCGTGCCACATGAGTGGCTTTGTAGTAAGTCTCAAAGTCGGGTAGACCTGCTCCACCCTGTAACTTCGGGAGCGTGAGTAACTTGTATTTCACTCTGGGCATCCCCCCTATTCCACAGAAATCTGATAGCTAGTGAGCGTAGGGCCGCAAAGAAGGTTTTAGGAACCAAAACAGGGATCGTCTGAAAAAGGTATAATAATTTGGGCAGGGTGTCCATTTTAAGGGTGTTAATCCTTCCAAACCACGGTAAGGGGGAACCTCCCCATCCCTCCAAGTCCTTCCGAATGCGAGAAAGTAAGGGGATATAGTTCAAGGAGAACAAGTTGGAAAGGTTGGAGGGGATTGTAACCCCCAAGTAGGACACTCCTTTTACCTTCCTTTGGAACGAGTAGTTAGACCGTAGAGAGGACATCACAGGAGCAGGGAGGGAGATGTTGAGAGCTTCAGTCTTGGAGACATTAAGCTTAAAGTTACTAAAATACCCAAACCTTTGAAATTCATGGAAAAGGGAAGGTAGAGAGGTATTGGGGTGCTGCACATAAACCAAGAGGTCATCAGCATATAGGGACAGCTTATGGTGAGCGGAGGGTGTTTGTATACCCTGGATGGAGGCGTTCTGCCGGATAGCACAGGCCAAGTGTTCTATAACAATGATGAATAGTAGAGGGGAGAGGGGGCAACCCTGCCGGGTGCCATTGGCAATGTCAAACGGCTCAGAGGTGGTGCCGTTTACCAGAACCGAGGCAGACGGCCGGGAGTACAAGGACATCACTTTAGAGATAAAGGTAGAACCTAACCCTAATTGTTCCAGTGAGAGTTGAAGAAAATCCCAATTGACCCTGTCGAACGCTTTTTTGGCGTCGAAGGAAAGGAGGCAGGCTTTCAGGTTTGTACGTTAGATAAGGGATATAAGATGAATCGTTTTAGTGGTGGTGTCTCGCGCCTCGCGGCCCGGGACAAATCCCACTTGGTCATTGTGAATCACGTTCGGGGGGAGAGGAGACAAGCGATTGGCCAACACCTTGGCGAACAGTTTGAGGTCAATGTTGAGCAAGGATATCGGCCGATAGCTGGTACATTGGGATGGATCTTTGATTACAGAGATGTTGGCGGATAAGAGATCTCTTGAAGGCAGATGGGAATCGTCTATGGCGTTAAAAGCTTTAGCTAAAAGTGGCGCCAATTGGAGAGCAAAGGTTTTGTAAAAGCGGGGGGTATAACCGTCTGGACCTGGATATTTGCCTGTTTTCAAGACCTTAATGGTACCCAGAAATTCGGTCACTGCTAGGGGTTTGTCTAGCTCCAGGGAGTTTAGTTCGGGGATAGTAGGCAATGCTGTTTCCCTAATGTAGTCTTGCATGGTGTCATTAGAAGGGGTGGTGCGGGCGGGTGGGGTTGTGGGGAAGAGGTTGTAAAGCCGGAAATAGTAATCTCTAAAGGCAGAGGAGATGCCTTTCGTATTAAACGCCTTGGTTTGATCAGGGCGGGTAATGAAGGGGATGGAGCATCGGGGCGGTCTGGGATGGAGGATCTTTGCTAGGTGTTTGCTACATTTGTTGGCTAGAGAATAATAATGATTACGCGCTCTGTCTCGAGCTATCAAGGAGTGTGTATCTAAGAGTTGCAGTAGATCTCTACGCGCGTTTGAGAGCCGTACGAACACGGCGGGATCCAAGTCCCGTTTGTGGAGGGATTCGAGGTTCGCTATGGTGGAGAGGAGACAGCGTATATCATCCGTTCTCATCCGCTTGAGACGGGAACCGTGCTGTATGAGCACTCCCCGGATCACACATTTCAGGGCATCCCATTGGATAAGGGGGGAAGTGGAATCAGAGGAATGATCAGCGATGAAGTTCCGAATGGTTGTGGAGATGTCTGCCACACAGACGGTGTCTATCAATAGATTTTCATTGAGCCTCCAGTGCATACCGACGCGAGATGTTGGAGGGCGTGCTAAGGTCAGATAGATCGGGGCATGGTCGGACCATACCAGGTGGCCAAGGGAGGCCTGGAGGGGAGTATCTAACAAAGATTGTGATATCAGGAAGTGGTCTAGTCTGCTGTAAGAGTTGTGAGCTGCAGAGTAGTGACTGTAGTCCCTCTCTGTGGGATGCTGGATACGCTAAGCATCCACCAGATGAGACATATGTAGTAGGGATTTGATGCGTGTCAAAGAGGAGAAGGAAACAGGAGACTTACCCGAGGAAGTGTCTGCAGATGGGGACATAGCGAAGTTGAGATCTCCACCGACGATAAGACAGGGACCCCCAAACGAGGATAATCTGGTGAGAATGGATGAGAGGAACCGAGCCTGGTCCACGCTAGGTACATAGATGTTGGCCACTGCGTGTGGATGGAGGAATCGGAGCGGGCTGGAGACGGCGGGGCCGGCGCCATCTTGGATTCCGGGCCGCGGAGTGCAGCGGCCCGAGATCTGGCGAATAACTCCTCGAGATCACCGTTTTGCGTGTTTCCACGGGTGCCCCTCGGTGCCCGCTGCTTATCCTTCCCCATATGCGGCGGTGAAGGCGGGTTCCTGCTATGCTTGCGGTCCGTGGAGCCGAGGGACAGGGGAGCTGCGAGCAGACACCATGCGTCAGGCCACGCCCCCTCCAGAAAATACAGATTTTAACTTGTAAGCAGCAAATATCATAAAAGGCTTAGGCATGAAGGGGTTGATAGTTGTTGCTGGATGAAGTCAGGTTTGACGAAACGGCGTAGGGAGGAGCGGCGCGCTGACGTCACCACAACGTTAATGCAAGGTCCCGGAAGGAACGGGCTGTTGAGAGCTGGCCGGCTACACAACATTCACACGCAAATTCTTTATCTTTTGTAAGTGCATTTTTTTTTTTAAGTTCTTAGGAATGATAGGATTTTGGGCCCAGTACTTCCTGAACGTCCACAAGTGGTTTTTAGAGGGGTTCCCCCTCTCAAGCTTCAATTAGCACCCAACATCTTGGATGATCCCAATCGGGTCTCTTTTTTTCAAAAATCTAAGGGCTACTACCCCTGTCGTAATTGCAATGTCTGTACCAACAACCAGAATAAAAGTCGGAAAATATGTCAGTTCAAATTGCATATTACGGGTAGAGTTTATGATATCAACACCTTTATCACTTGCTCTTCCCTCAATGTTGTCTATTTGTTGATTTATCCATGCAGCCTTCAGTATGTCGGCCGAACTACACGTGCCATGCACGTTCGGGTCAATGAACACATTGCGAACATTAAGAAGAGCTTTCCAAAGCATTCTGTCTCCCGACACTATTTGGAGCACCATAGATAGAACCCTAAGAGCCGGTTCACACTAGGGCGACACGACTTTCAGAGGCGACTCCGACACGACTTGAACATGAACCACAGGGCGATCTGGGGCGATTTACAACAAGACTTGAAGTCGTCTCCAGGACAGGAGACTTTCCAGTGGCCAATAAAACAACAATCAGCTCTAGGGGAGGGAGGGGGAGGGAGAGGTTTGCCTGAGAAATGTATGTTATCTTCCTGGAAAGTAGCTTCAGATAAGACAGTGATCCGACTTCTGAGGCGACTTCCATTGAAATCAATGGGTACAAATCGCCTACAAGTCGGATTGAAGTAGTACAGGAACCTTTTCTGAAGTCGGATCGCCTTGAGTCGTGTGTATTAACACAGCTCCCATTCACTTCCATTGTTTTTTTCTACAGCGCTACTTGGGACGACTTGAGGCGACATGAAGTCGGATCGCAAGTCGCCCCAGTGTGAACCGGCTCTAAGGGTACGATCTTTATTACTATTGACAGATTCAACCCTCACTGGCGAGGCAGCACGTCCATGCGAGAAATTTCTAAACTTGAAACTCGCTGGATCTATGACCTAAAATGTTATACCCCTTTCGGCTTGGGATATAAATTGTTTTATCAACAACAGTTAATTTATTCAGGTGGGGGTTTATGCATAACATTGGATACATTTTGTACATATTCCCCTACTTTTTTTATCCAGTTATTGGTTTTATTTTAGTATATCTTTTATCATACTATATTTCATTTTTTATATCTTTTTTGTTTTTAACATGAGCATTATTAATAATTTTTTTCTCGATATTTTTATGTATTTTTATGTTTTGGGGGTTATTTCTAACCCCCAAAATTAGGGGGTTAACTTTTAATTAATCGATTAATCTTTAATTTTTTTGATCGATCAAAATCTTTTTGATCGATTAAAATTCTTTTGATTGGTACTCGCCTCTACGCCGGCTTCTGGGCCTTCATGGAGTTCCATCGGTGATCCAGTAACGTCACGGACACTGGCGGGGCTTGCCGTGTCCATCTGAAGGGCTCCTTTGCTGTGCCTTCATATCTGCATGCCGGCGGGACCTTACTATCTGCCACATGCAAGGGCTGTTACACTTCCCTCTATCACTTCCCTCTATCAACCTGGGATTCTACAACCATCCACTGGGAGTTGTGATAGTTCCCTTAACGGGACATCTACATGCCGACGGACTGATGTTAACCTCTCCTCATCTGGATTCAGCAGTGGTATCATTGTACACATTTTTATACCAGTATCATACTTAGCTACATGTTTTTATGACTGCTTTTGCTACCGTTTGGTATTACTCGCACCATTTTTACAGTCTATGTAGCTACATCGATTTTATCTCCAGTGCAATATTTATTTGGTTACCTACTTGAAGACTATAAAAGTTTTAATGCTATTCCCATCGAGCGCTGCCTTTTGTGTGTTTTTGTATCCATTTTTCCAGTGGTTGGTAGCTGCACTGGGAATCGGCATGCAAGTAGATCAGCTAAAAGTAGTTGGATCTGTATGTGCGTTATAATTAATCGAAATTAGTCGATTAAAAAAAAAAAACGATTAATCGAACAGAAAAAGTTTGATCAGTAACAGCCCTAATATATATATATATATATATATATATATATATATATATATATTATATATGAGATATGTTTTTTAACAGGACTTTTATATATTTAGACCACAGTTTCATTATTCATAGGAGTCTCCGTCTTTCCTCCGTATATCTTTGTATATTTTGTTATGATTGTATACATGATAACATATTGTACTGTACTGATGTGCATTAGAAATTGTTGTTATTGTTTATAGTCTTTAGTTAGTTTCATCTAGTGCTATATCTCTGGATAGCTAACTTTATTTTGTAAATGCAGAATTATACAATATTTTGCCTTTATATGCCAGTTGACGTTTTTGGCACACAAAGGGTGGGTCAGCTCCAGGGTTAGTTTCGGCCGGGGATGCTGTTTTTCAGCTGTGTTTGTCCTCCAGCTGTGCTTCCCCTCCGGTTGCCTGACCCCTCCTTTGTGACCTCGTCACTTCCTGGTGTGCGTCGCTGTTCTGTTCCCCGGATACTAGGCGGGCGCACACTAGTTCCTCTTTAGTTATGTTTATGGTGGTGCGCATGCGCGAGCGCATCTGCCGCCGGTCACCCCGGAAGCGGGATTTACTGCTTCACCTGGAATCACAGGTGAGTGCGGAGGTTCTGCGCTTGCGCACAACCTTCTTGTTTCAACCCTGCTCCTCTGATTCCGCGATCGCGCTGGGCATGCAGCTATGTTGGCCTATCATGGGCTCACATGCATGGGCGGCTGATTGAAATCAGCTGCTTATGCAGCTATGTGAAATAGATATCTCTAGACCAACTCTAGAGTACTGCTAATCTGCCTGCTGAGCCAAATTGCAAAGCAAGAAAATGAGACCAGTCTGTGTGGATTCCTGTGCAAAGAGGAAGAGGGACGACCTGTGAGGCTCCCTTTATTAACAATATGACATCACAAAACATATGCATTCAGATTGGTTAGCTTGTATAATTCACACCCATTTACCCACCCATTTACACGCCTCCTGTGATGTCTATTCTTGGCAGTGTGGAGCACATGTAATATCATTTGTCCAATGTTCATATACAGGGATCTCAAGCCCAAGGTTTCAGGGGCAAAGCCGTATTTGGAAACAGTTCTCTTGTCAAGGGACACAAAATTCCAGTCAGTGGAAGAAGACAGGGAGGAGGGGAAGATTGAACACATCTGTTTCCTATTATTAGTCCTTCTGTCTCTCCATCCAAGTTGAGTTTGTAACTTTAAAACTTAATATCATATCTGATATAAACTCTTAAGGGAAATGAACACTATTGTGATACACATTTTTCACACATGCATATATATAATGAATATAAAAACAATATAAAAAAAAAAGAAACATTTCAGTGATTCTAATAAAAGAATCAGCCTAACATAAAATAGGGATTTTAGTATAATCCATCACAGTCCCCCCTTAAAATGGCTATTTTATCAGTACTGTCCCTACATTCTCTTTGTTCTTTCCCTCACTTGAGAATGTTGTAAGTGGTTTTAACAGGTAAGGATTGTAATAGAGGATATGGTCCCTCTTCTACTTCCTTCATTGAATCTCCTATATCATCTAAATTCAAAAAAGTAGGAACTATCTCTTCAGCTGCTTTCCCTAACAGCTTCTTTATACAGGACAGAATACAATAAAACATCATCACAACCAATATAACCAAAAACAAAATTGCTATACCTATTTGAGTACAAATGCGTTGCCACCCTTTCATCCACCCAAAATACTGGTCCCAGGGATCTGTCGGCCCTGAATTTCTTTTTAACTCCTTGGAGAATTCCTCTAATTTCTTAATGGCCAAAGTTACCTTACCATTCGGACCTGTATTGTCCGGAATGTACGTACAACATGTACTTGTTCCAGGCAACATTTTACATACACCCCCCTTTTCAGCTATGATCATGTCTAGGGCCATGCGATTTTGAAAAGTCATTTGTGATGTGGCCGCTAGTTGTTCAGCTATTCCCTGGAGTGCATCCCTGGTATAGTTAACAAACCTTTTGTTGATTATAGTAAATATAATTAATCCATAGTAAATATAATTAATCCAATCTACATTCTTATTTATAGTGATTATGGGAATCGGGGACACAAAATCTGCAGCTACTTGGTCTCTCTGGCTTTAAACTCATCCGGGGCCCCCCTTGTGACCCCGATGGCATCTATATATACACGAGGGTCAAAACTACCAGCAGGGGCACTTCTACGCTCTCTTGGAGTGCTTCCCTTTTGTTACTAGGTCTTCTACAGAAAAGATGTGCAGGGGCACTATGACTTTAGCAAGTGCACATTCCCCTGTCCATCTGTCAGTTAATTTAGTCCTAATCTTCATGTCCCCACAGATCCAATACACATCTCCCAAGGATTGAGTTTGATTTTGGACTAGATCTGCGGATACACTACTGTATGAAGCACAGTATCCCGTAGAGAAGTTACCCAAGAACCTCCCTTTTTCCTGATATTTCCCATAACATGTGTAATTACCGGGATATATAGTGATACCCTCCCCGGGCCTTGCTGTATTAGTTATTATTGGGTATTCCTTTTTTCCATGTTTCACACTGGGAGTAATCAGTAGTAGTATTGGTAAACAGGCTCAGAAAAAACTCCTTGAGTGGGAGGTATGTTTAATGGTACTGTTCCCAAATGGGGTTTAGCTCCACTACACACATAACAGTTGGACCTGTTATGTTTCCCTGCACTATATCTCATCCATTCCAGCCATAGGTTGACATCCGAGAAACCAGTCTCTGCTGCCATTGTGTCTTCAGATGTGGGATCTGCTATGGCCACTATATCATCTAGGGTGCTCTTATGTACATGTGACTCAGGGGGATCACTTGCTGTTTGAAGGGCCTGCCATTCAGGTAAATTATACATGTCTTTAATTTGGAACTGTCCTTGTGGTCCCTTCTCCCCTCCATCATACCGTACCCCTATAACATATGTGCCTGCATCCACATGACTGGGATTCCTTATGGTTAGGGTAAGTTTTGTGCTATGTTCCACCTCACTACCTGACCATATACCTGTTTTTGTTAAGGTCAGTCTGTCAAGTAATGGCTCTCCATATTTGTCTTTTTTGTTCAGGGCACACTGTGGCCTATTTCCCCAGTCATCACCTGTATTCCAACCCACAGATCCCCAATTGTCACAATCCTCAGTTGCATCACATAGATATATGTTTCCATGGGCAACAAACAGCGGCCGGTACACAGCACACTGCCATACAATTGGCAAAGGAACATATATATCACAGTAATCAAATATAAAGGTAGCCACATGTGTGTTTGATGAATTATACCACAACTGTATCTGTTCTGCTCTCCTAATAGCCACCTCCTGTGTGTACACAATTGTCACTGTAAAAAGAAGGATATATAACTTCATTCTGTTGCGGGTAGTGCACAGTCCTCAGGAACTGGAGCCTTTTTGCAATGGGATGCGTGTATCCAAGTGTTCTTTCCGGCCAACTTTACTGAAGTAGCTGTTGTCCACAACACTTGAAATGGACCATCATATCTTGGCTCTAGAGAATGTTTTCGGAGGAACTTCTTAACCATCACCCAATCACCAGGAAGTAAACTGTGAGTACCGGTATCTAAATCAGGATCTGGAATGGAAGAAAATACTCGTGCATGGATATTAGTTTATGTGACGGCTCTTGCCAAAGAATGATCTACCAAAGTATCAGACTGTAATTGCAGCTATTGTGGGTAATAACCTAACCTAGGAGCTGTACTAAACAAGATTTCAAAAGGGGATAAAGAATGCTTCCCTCTCGGAGTACCGTACACTGAATAAGGCTATTGGCAAACTTTCTGGCCAGGACATACCTGTGTCCTTGGCCATTTTCAACATTCGGGTTTTAAGTGTCTGGTTCATTCTTTCCACCTTCCCACTACTCTGAGGGTGCTAAGGTGTATGAAATGCTAATGTGGTACCTAGGGCCTTCCATATTTCTTTTGTAACTGTAGCAGTGAATGCAGGACCTTGATCACTCTCTATAACCTTGGGTACCCCATATCTGCAAACCACCTTCAAAAGTAACTTTTTAGCTGTGGTTTTCGCTGTCTGATTTGCAAATGGATAAGCCTCGGGCCATCCTGAGAACATGTCTACCACTACCAGGGCATACTCGAATCTACCACTCTTTGGCATTTGTATGTGGTCAATCTGTATCCTCTGGAAGGGGTAGAGTGGTCTGGCTGAATGTTTCGGGGGTGTTTTCTCCAGCCTTCCAGGATTGCATGCTAGGCAAGTGTGGCAGGACTTGCAGTACTGGTTAGTTAAAGTAGTGATTCCTGGAGCTACATAGTGTTTGTTTATGAGTGAGTTCATCAAAGTCTTTGAGAGATGGGTTGGCCCATGGGCCCACTGTACCACAACTGGGTACAGAGCTCTGGGGAGACATGGGCGGGTTCCTACAGTTCAAAGTTCATTCACCGTAGTGCTCCCATCTTATTCCATGTAGTTTTCTCTTGGTCTGCAGCGTCTGTTTGAGTTTTCTTGAGTAGGTCTTTGTGTACCGCTTCTGGTTGTGGATGGTATATCCCCACGAAGTCTGTGGTTTGAGCCTCTAAGGGGTTCATGGCTGCTTGTTTTGCTGTTTCATCGGCAAGGTAGTTTCCTCTGGCTTCTGGTGTGGTTATCTTCCCATGGGCTTTAATCTTGAGTATTGCTACTTTTTCTGGGAGTTGAAGTGCTGTCAGGAGCGCATCTATTGCCTTGCCATGCTTCACTGGGGTACCGGCTGTTGTCAAGAAGCCTCGAGTCTTCCATATCACCCCAAAGTCATGGGCCATGCCCAGTGCGTACCGCGAATCGGTATAGATGTTTGCTGTTCGTCCTTCTGCAAGCTGGCAGGCTACTGTAAGGGCATGAAGCTCAGCCTCTTGAGCAGACATGGATGCTGGGAGCGAGGCGGCTTTCATAGCTGCAGTCTCTGTGGTAACCGCATATCCTGTATGGTAATTGCTGAATGAATCTGCAAATCTGGAGCCATCAACATACAAGGTGAGTTGAGGCTCTGGGATCTGGGGGACCAAGAACAGAGGGTAGATGGGTGGTTTCTGCCTTCATGAGTTCAAAGCAATCATGTTCATGTTCATCCAGGGTAGGAGAAGGTAAGTCTGTGTCATTCTCTTCTTCCTGTTCGTCCAGAGACATGTCATGATTCCCCCCTTGGACAAGAGGAAGAAGAGTAGCAGGGTTTAGCTGCTGGCATCGAAGCAGTGTGACATTGTCAGGCAAGAGTAGAGTGCATTGTAACCGGAGGTGGCGGGCAGAAGATATATGCTTGGGCTGCCCTTGATTCAAGATGGCAGAGATATCGTGAGGGGCAAGCAGCTGTAGGGGATAACCCAGAACAATATCTGAAGTTTTGTCCAAGAGGGCCTGGGCAGAAAAAACAGCTCAGACAGGATGGGCCTCCTCTGGCAACTGAGTCCAGGCGAGCAGAATAGTAACCGATGGGGCGGTTATGGAGTCCATAACTTTGTGTCAACACCCCCGAGGCATGGCCCTGGGTCTCAGAAATAAACAACCAAAAGGGCTTTCCATAATCAGGGAGACCAAGTGCAGGAGCAGAGCTGATTGCCCTTTTCAAAAGGTAAAAGTTAGTAAGCGATTTTTCGGACAGCGCAAAGGGGTCACGTGGCAAGTTGTCATACAGTGGCTGCATGAGAGAAGGGAAGCCACAGGTATCCATGCTCTGCAATAAGAGATCAGTCCCAAAAATGCATGTAGGGCCTTGGCGTTACAAGGGGGCGGAATGGCTTGGATGGCTTCAGCGCGTTGTTGCGTAATGTGCTTCGCGCCATGGGATATGCAATGTCCCAGGAAGACAACACGGGAAGAGCACCACTGTAATTTCTCCTTTAAAGGCCTTGCATCCTTGTTGAGCTAGGTACACCAGGAGGCTCACAGATGATTGTTCCGCTGTTTCCTGAAAGGGGGCACAGACGAGCAAGTCATCCACATATTGGAGAACCACAACCAGGTCTGGGTGGGGGTTAGCCCAGTTGGAGAGGATTAGGGACATGGCCTTGGTAAACTGGTTGGGTGAGTTCTTTGCTCCCTGAGGCATAACAGCCCAGGTGTATTGTTTTGCGGCGTGAGTGAATGCAAACAAGTACTGGCAAGAGGGGTCCAATGGGACACTAAAGAAGGCATTCGCCAAATCACTGACAGTGAAAACCTTTCTAGATGGGGGCACCCCTGACAGAAGAGTGTGTGGATTGGGGACAAGTGGTGTCTCCAAAATGGTGGCCTCGTTCACTGCTCTAAGATCTTGTGCCAACCGAAACTTACCCGGGTGACCCTTGGGGGTCTTCTTTTTAACAGGAAACAAAGGGGTATTGCAAGGGGAAGTACAGGGTATCAGGGCACCATTCCCCAACAAAACTTAAATTTGCTCAGTAATCGCCTGAGTCTGGACAGGTTTGAGGGGGTATTGTGCCCTTCTGGGAAGAACAGCTCCTGGTTTTAGGACTACTACCGGGGGAACTGACAACCTACCTACATCCTCCGGACCAGAGGCAGGAAGGTATTTGATCAAGGAAATGGTCAGGGATAGGGGTTGGCGTAACCTGCAGGGCCATCAGGATGGGGAGGGAACATAATGCTGATGTGTCTCCCTCACTCAGGGCAGTGGACACAGAGACGGACCCATCAGCATTATATAAGATGGAGGCCCGAAGCCTGGAAAGAACATCTGCCCCCAAGAGATTGAGGGGACAGGTGTTCGAGACCACGAATCTTGCCAACAATGCGGGGGTAGTACCCACCTGTAGAGGTCTTGTGAGGGGGCTGGACCGAGAATGACCATCCACACCCACACAAGACACATCTATAGAGGATAAGTAGAAGGGGTCAGGGATTTCTGCCTCCCGTATGACGCTACGAGCAGCCCCTGTGTCTACAATGAATTTTGGTGTGGCGTCCCTCTATAGGAATCAAAATCTTCGCTAGAGGACCCGCCCCTGACCGGGTTGTGGCGGCCATTATCGGAAGGGGAGGAGGCAGAGGACACAGGGTTGCTGTTTTCCTATTCGACGGGTTGAGGGTGCTCCCCTCGAGGAGGAGGAGGGAAAGCCCTGGCAGTCTGGCGCTGCTCATACCTGAAGTCCAGGTACTGATCATACCTGAAGTCCTGGTACTGATCATACTTGGAATCTGGGTACTGATCATACCTGGAGTCCGGGTACTGACCATACCTGAAGTTCGGGTTCCGATCATACCCACGGTCATACTGGGGGGGTATCTTCTAGGCTGTTGGGGGGGCCCTACAATCCCCCCTGAAGTGACCCTGAATCACACAATTAAAGCAAATAATATGGGCCCTCCGGGGCTGGCTGGGAGCCACAGTCAGTGGGGGGTCGGGAGCCACAGGTAGTGGTTGGGCTGGAGTCAGTCATTAAGGGTGTCACCTCTTGGAGTGGCTGTTGTATTTCCAGACCTTTTGCGACAGGTAATAGGGCTTCTAGGGGTAATGTCCTATACTCTGGACACTATCAGTCCCTTGCGTATCAGTTCCTTCAAACCCGCTATGAAAGCACTTGACAGCATTTGATAATGAGTTTTGGTATGTAAAGAAAATCCTAGATCAGTAAAGACCTGAGTGAGTCTCATGTAAAACTTTTCCACTGACTCCGTCGGGTCTTGCGTCACATCCTAAATGCTAGTTGCCTGATCTGCTAATTTACCCCTAGCCCATTCCTGTAGCTGTTCACAAAACACAACCCCCGAGTTATGAGACCTCGCTCACTAACCGGGCATTATTACAATGTTTCTCCATTATAGGCCAGTATGCATCACCTGCTTTAATTTCACACAAGCTAGCTAAATCCTTCCATGCCGACGAGTATGTCTTTTGGATCTGTGCAATCCGACGGTAAAATGGCATAGGCTGCAGCTCAGGGTCAGGGAGGGAAACTACTAGGGTGGATTCTTGCGAGGGGGAAAAGGAAGCATACCTGAGCGAAGCGTCCGGCAGCATACGGCCGGGCCCCGAATTCCAGGTTATCATGTCCTGTAGGCCCTGAGTTCTACACCTCTCATCAGGACCATCCCAATCAGAACCTGCTGGGTCATCGGAGGGTTGGCTGGGGGGTGGGAGTGGTAGTGCTGTGGGAGGGACCAGTGCCCTAGCAGGGGTAGGCAGCAGATGGCTGAGCAATTGAGTCCAGTACTGCAGGCATCAAAGGGACAATGGCCGGTGGGCAGTAAAAGCTGCCATCTGTGTTCAATACTGGAGTAAGGGGATAGAGAGGTGTGGGTGGGGGGGGTTGCGAGACAGGAGGCGGGCCTGTTTGCAAGGGGGAAGACTTCTGGGGGAGGTCCTCCAACTTACAACTGCAATCGTGGCAGAGCCCAGGGCGGTCAGGGTGTGGGAGTCCGGACTTCCCACATTCCTCACACACCCAGTTTGTGCCACCATCATAGGTAGGGGGCAGGATTTTATCTTTGTGATATACATACTTCAGCCCCTCCTTGTTCTGCATTTCCTGTTCCACCCACCCCTCACTCATCAAAGCTTTTGCCATGCGGAACCAAGCCTCTGCCGCCAAAATCAAATTACTACTAGCCAACAAACCCTTCTTTTCAATTAACAAAATCCGTCATTGTTCCGGCTGCAGGCGCCCCCCCCGCAATCTGAGAAATTGGCAAGCTTCATCAACTTTTTCCACCCCTTCACACCCTGCGTCCCCTCCTGTTAAAGCACAAGGTCATAGACTAAGGTACCGTCAGTTGGTCTAGTGAGCCGGGAACCCATTCTCAACCCTCCCTTATTTAATTCACTAGCAAAGGGCCAAGATTCACTTCCCCCAACCGGAATATTAGTTATGCAAAGCGAGTTAGCTTGTGCCAGTCAGAAAGTCAGCTGAGGACCATGAAAAAAAAAACAAGCCCCAATATACACAGATCTATATGGATATACAAATAGCCTGGGCTATATAGCAAGGAACAGTAACAAGCCGTGTCTCAACAAAAAATAATTGCTTGACCTCGTGTTCTTTTCAGACTGGCAGCAAGGAGAATATGAACATACAAACAACAAAATAAGGGGGGGTTTGGCAGCGAAGGGGTTAACAGAAACAGGCGGGAAAGAGGGGAGAGAATTACTTTCCAGCAAACAAAGAGTTAACTAAGGAAGGGGGAGGGGGGGTTAATTTGGTGCTGCTGAGAAAGGGGGGGGGGAGAGAAGAGGAGAAGAGGGAGTTTTTAGCTGCCAGCAAGGAAAGGGTTATTAAGCCAGGCGACAGAAGAAGGGGAGATTGTTACAAGCAGGCAGTATAGAGCAGGAGAAAACAGGAGAAATACACAGAGCAGTTACACAATATTTGATAACATACAGTCTAACAGACGCACAGTTAGTATAACATTATGCAACACACAGTTAGAATATAGCCATTTCAGTGACAATGTCTGCATGGAGGTAAATATTATCTACACAAATATGCATGGGCATCAAAAAATGTGCGTTCTCTTTGTTATACACAAATACGATAAGGCAACTGCGACTCTCACGGGTCGCCCTCTTAAATCTCTCTGTGGAAAGAAAAGCTGATCTCCATAACACACATTTGTATGTATAATAGATTGCGCACCATCTGTAAATCTGGGTGAGTTTATTATACACACTCAGAGTGGTAGGGCATCTGTGACACTCACGGTTCACCCTCACTACCACACTGTTACCAGATAAGGAAACTGTGCCACCCCCCCTCGTACAGGCAACCACTAAAATAGCCACATTCAAGGTAACATAGAACACAACAGAACATATATTAATATTACAGCACAACGGGTTCTCTTTTAAAAAAAAACTTTGTTCAAGGAATTACCCACCTCTGTTTACCCGGATCAGCAGAATGGAGTGAGCGAAAAAAAACGTGGGTGAAAGAGAGAGGGAGAGAGCCTGCAAACGTTTTAGAACACGGCGAGAGTAAAAAAAATAAATTAAAGTTTCTCTTACCGTGTGCTTGTTCAAACAGGGTCGCTCCTTCCGACTCTCGCTCCTTCCAGCTCTTGATTCTGCTGTGTCTGGTAAAAAAAACAAAGCCGCACGTTAGGAGCCAAAATTGAAATGGATATCTCTAGACCAGGGATATGCAATTAGCGGACCTCCAGCTGTTGCAGAACTACAAGTCCCATGAGGCATAGCAAGACTCTGACAGCCACAAGCGTGACACCCAAAGGCAGAGGCATGATGGGAATTGTAGTTTTGCAACATCTGGAGGTCCGCTAATTGCATATCCCTGCTCTAGACCAACTCTAGAGTACTGCTAATCTGCCTGCTGAGCCAAATTACAAAGCAAGAAAATGAGACCAGTCTGCTTGGATTCCTGTACAAAGAGGAAGAGGGAGGACCTGTGAGGCTCCCTTTATTAACAATATGACATCACAAAACATATGCATTCAGATTGGTTAGCTTGTATAATTCACTCCCATTTACCCGCCCCCTGTGACGTCTGTTCTTGGCAGCATGGAGCACATGTAATATCCTGTGTCCAATGTTCATATACAGGGATGTCAAGCCCAAGGTTTCAGGGGCAAAGCCATATTTGGAAACGGTTTTCTTGTCACGGGACACAAAATTCCAGTCAGTGGAAGAAGACGGGAAGGGGGGGAAGGTTGAACACATCTGTTTCCTATTATTAGTCCTTCTGTCTCTCCATCCAAGTTGATTTTGTAACTTTAAAACGTAATATCATATCTGATATAAACTCTTAAGGGAAATAAAACACTATTGTGATACATATTTTTCACACATGCATATATATAATGAATATAAAAACAATATAAAAAAAAAAACATTTCAGTGATTCTAATAAAAGAATCAGCCTAACATAAAATAGGGATTTTAGTATAATCCATCACAATGTTGGCCTATCATGGGCTCACGTGTATTTGGATCTCTCTCTATTTATTTGTGCGTGCATGTTTTAAAGGTTATATTTTTTTGTGTGCATCTCACATTTAAAGTTGCAGCATATTTCTACATCACATTCAATCTTATATTATTAGGATTGTTTTAATTGACAGCGCAGTATTATACACCTTTTTTTCCTTAATATTCATACCAGACCCAAATTGCCTGATAATGGACTAGGGGGAACGCATGCCGTTTTTTAAAATTACTTTTATCTCTATTGCCAGGACCCGACAATTCATTATAACCGCAAGTAGTTTTAAATGACTTTTTCCTTTTTAGAAATGTCATTTTATGCAGGGGAAAAAAATCGCTGCTCCCAAAAACATCAGTTTAAAAAAAAAAAAAAATTGCATTGATACATGTCCTTTGGGGCAGGACCCAGGTCCCCAAACCCTTTTTATGACAATAACTTGCATATTAACCTTTAAAATTAGCACTTTTGATTTTTCACATTCGCGTGTCCCTTAGACTTTAACGGTGTTCACGTGTTTGTACAGCGTTTTTGCATGTTCTGCTGCGAACCAAACAGGGGGGTGTTCGGCTCATTCCTAGTGTGTAATAAGAAAGTGATAAAACTATATAAAGCTTTGTGGTAAACTGAGGGATGTTCTGAGAAGCATTGTAGCAATTTTTATTCGATTACATTAGCAATTGACTATGTGATATACTTCTAGGATGGTGTTGTTCCTTATCTTTGATTTCTGCTATTTTTCCAGGATAAACACTGCCTTGGCTCCATTATTCTTTGCAGACCAGTTCCTACAGATCTCCACATCTCTGCCTTCTGAGTACTTATATGGTTTGGGGGAACACCTCACTTCCCTTAATTTAAACATCACTTGGTCCCACCTCACATTTTGGAACAGAGATGTTTCACCTGAGGTAAGAGTAATAGAACAGTTTATTGAAGTAAAATAGAAACTACAAAATCAAACTCAACTATGTATATTGTAAAAATTGTAAGCCTACACTTTAGATTCTATTGTTTATATAAAGGTAAAAAAGTTAGCTTTTTATATTTGGAGCAGAGCAGAAACTTCTTAACTAAAGGTATTTATCATTCTATCACAGCACCAAAAAAGGGAGATTTTTTTCATTTTAGGCTAGTGGGTGGAACTTTAGATCTGTGACCAACTGTTGATGGCTCTGTCCACTATCCTGAAATGAGGTATAATAATAAGCTATACTGTGTTTCACACTGGGTTGAGAGGGGAACATTTTGTCTCCTTTTAGCCAACCTTACTAATTTTATTAATTACCTAAAGAATAGATTTTGTTAGAGCTGTTTGCATCACCTGTATAATTAGACCATTTTTAGAAACCCTTTTTTTGGGAAGACAAATTTATGGTGCCCCATGTCTCCAATAGTTATGCTTTGAACTTGCAGCGGAGAGAAAAAAAAGAACCTATTGGACCACTTCTATTTCTTGGCTTTTCATGGCCGAGCAGTTGTGAACCAGTTGAATTAAGCTCCTGTTATTTGATTCCATGTAAGGCCCCATGCACATGAGACGCTGGTAATCGCGTGTTCAGAGGCATTTGGACAACTTTTTCAACTGCCCTTGAACACATTCAATGTTATCCTATGTGTCCATGCACACAGTCACGTTTTTCTGCGTTTTTCAGGCAGTTGCGTTTTATGCTCGTTTTTTCAGAAGCAAACAAATGGGTTCAGACGCAAAAGTTTTTGCGTCTTAGACGCAAAACATCGCTAAACGCGGCAAAATGCGGTACCGGCGTTTTCCCTCGATTTCGTTTATAGGCGTTTTTAAAGGTGACCTATTTTTTTACATTAGAAATCTCAAAAATGATGGCAAATGATGAAAAACCATTAAAAAAACAAAAACATGTAATTGCTTGCATTGCATTGTGGACAATCCATAACTTGTGGCAGGTGACGTGGCCAGTGGACAATCCACAACTTGTGGTAGGTGACGTGGCCAGGTGATGTGGCAGGTGACGTGGCCAGGTCACATGGCCAGTGGACAATCCACAACTTGTGGCAGGTGACGTGGCAAGTGGACAATCCACAACTTGTGGTAGGTGATGTGGCCAGGTGACGTGGCCAGGTCATGTGGCAAGTGGACAATCCACAACTTGTGGCAGGTGATGTGGCAAAGTGATGTGACCAGGTGACATGGCCTGGTGGCATGGCAAGTGGACAATCAACAACTTGTGGCAGGTGACGTGCCAGGTGATGTGGCAAGTGAACAATCCACAACTTGTGGCTGGTGACGTGCCAGGTGATGTGAACAGGTGATGTGGCAGGTGACGTGGCAAGTGGACAATCCACAACTTGTGGCAGGTGACATGGCCAGGTGATTTGGCAAGTGGATAATCCACAACTTGTGGCAGGTGACGTGGCCAGGTGACGTGGCAAATGGACAATCCACAACTTGTGGCAGGTGACGTGGCCAGGTGACGTGGCAAATGGACAATCCACAACTTGTGGCAGGTGACGTGGCCAGGTGACGTGGCCAGGTGATGTGGCAAGTGGACAATCCACAACTTGTGGCAGGTGATGTGGCCAGGTGACATGGCCAGTGGACAATCCACAACTTGTGGCAGGTGTCGTGGTCAGGTGATGTGGCAAGTGGACAATCCACAACTTGTGGCAGGTGACGTGGCCAGTGAACAATCCACAACTTGTGGCAGTTGACGTGGCCAGGTGACATGGCCAGTGGATAATCCACAACTTGTGGCAGGTGGCGTGGCCAGGTGATGTGGCAGATGACGTGGCAAGTGGACAATTCACAACTTGTGGCAAGTGGACAATCTGCAGCTTGTGGCAGGTGATGTGGCAAGTGACACGCTAAATACACGTACACTGCTGCTCTCTCAGCTGCTACTCACTCTGGTCTCACAAAATGGCTGAAATGGTTAAATAATACTGTTTTTTGAGCTTAGGGAGGGTCTTATGATGTTTCTTAACTAAACGCTTATAAACGCAAACGCTGTAAAACGCAGTGAAATTCGCGGCAAAAACAGGCCTTTTAAACGCAGTTTTTTGCGTTTGAAAACGTGTGTTTAGATGAGTTTGCATCTGTGTCTCGTGTGCATGGGGCCTAAGCTGTTTTGTGGCTGTATTCATTCACACACATCTTACACAGTATGTAACATTCCCTGTTCTGTCTTAAAGCAGAGTTCCGGCCACAATTTCACTTTTTAAATATAAATACCCCTGTAATACACAAGCTTAATGTATTCTAGAAAAGTTAGTCTGTAAACTAAGGTCCGTTTTGTTAGGTTGTTACAGCATTTAGACACTTTATAAAATAGAAATTGACTGGGGCCATCTTAAGTGTGGGCATCATGAAGCCAGACTGTATGACTTCCTGGATTTCAGCCTTGCAGATCTCGCACGTGCTCAGTGCTGCACAAGCAGTGTCAGATCAGGTTTCAGCACCTGTGCTGTCCAAGTCACATGATTCTTTGAGACTGGGGAGTGCACAGACTCCTGGAAAGTTACACCCAATACATTCCCAGGAGTCTGTGCAGTGTAGGTTAGGAAGCATTAAGCACCTAGGTGCAGGAAGTGGGAAGATTAACTATTCTGCCTAGCAACAACACTTTGAAGGCATCTAAAAAAAAATTTTTTTCGTAAAGGACTAATGACATTTTTTTAAAACTACTGATGTAATGTTATAGTTATGGGTGGAACTCCACTTTAAGACCTTTGGATCCAAAAATAATACATTTATTACGGTTTGCTGTGGGAGGAATGGCACACTGATCCGGGAGGCAACACCTTTCCCCTGGTTCCAGTCTTTTCCCTTGCCTTGTGGCATCTGCCCAGCTCCAAGGCAGCCTCTGCGTCCCCTTTTCTTTTCTGCCCCCAGAGCATGCTGGGATGTGTGGTCCTGTTCCCAAAGAAGGCTATGGGGCCATTTGTCTTAGGGACTACATGTCTCAGAAATCTTTCCCGCAGCAGCTCTGGCTGATGATTTGGCTCCCTGTCCCCCTGCCAATGAGAAAGGAGGGGAGGGAGCAAGGAGAGCGGCTGCTTCTGTGAGCGCTGCTCTCACACAGTGTAAATTCGAGGAGAAAGGAGGGGCAGAATTCCCCCACAGGAACTGACAGGCATGCTCTCCCTAGTGAGAGCTGATGAGTGCCTGTAGTAATTTCCGGCAGCAGCCGCAGGGAAGTGCGGGCCGTGGGGAATCTGCTACGTGTACTTTATGCTTTTTGCACATTTTGGTCATCACACATAGTTTGTATTTGTTTACCTCATTGAAATTTGAAGATATATCATAGTTTTCTTTAATAAGTGCAGAGCATTTTATGAATCTTAACGTTAAGAATGCCATAATTTAATGCACAGTGTTTTGTTTTTGTGTCATTGGCCGATCTCAGATGACTGTTGACATCGACCAACAGAATGGCACTTATTATCATAAACTCTGTTAGTTCTTTACCTGCTGTTGATATATCAAATTTCTTTTTGTATTTCTAGAAAGATACAAACCTCTATGGCTCGCATCCATTTTACTTGGCCTTGGAAAAAGATGGTTCTGCTCATGGGGTTTTTCTACTTAACAGCAATGCAATGGGTTAGTATTATTTGGGCTAAATGATGTAAATGTTTACAGTGCCATAGATATCCTCTTCAGTACTTGCACCTGGTTCACACTGCTGCGATACGAATTTAAAGCGATTTTCTTCTTTGCGATTATGTAGTGCGCACTGTAAATCACATCAAAGTAGCGCAGGAACCTTTTCTAAAGTCACACTGTGCTAAGTTGCATTGATAAGAACAGGCACGATTGAATGTAATATGTTTTTTCCCTTGTCATGAGACTCTATACGACTCATGTCACATTAAAGCGCACTATTGTGAACCAGGACTTAAAATAGATCAATCAGCATACAAGATACAATGTTGCAGGTTTCCTCTCCCATTAGCTGTATTGTAACAATTGATTTACAGCCCTCCATGCTGATTAACTCCAGTCCTCTCTGAAAAGGCTGCTTAGACTAGGTTCATACTACTGCATGTTGGGAAAGTGCGAATTTTAGCAGACACGTGCCCGTGCCATGTGGTTTGGTGCAGCATGGTTTTTGGAAAAGGGTTAGAGACTTCTTTTCCTTATTTCTCGTGTATATGGTAGCCTATTGAAATGAAAAGACTGCCCTACATGTTATACGTAGAAATGCGTGCATGCTTGGTAGCATCTGTATGTTGTGAAGCTACTTTAGTCTTTACTTGCAGGTAAAGCCACATACAGCACCAGTTCTGTTGCTCTCTTTTCTCTTATTGTCCATGGACGGACACGGCTCCTTAAATCTTGACAAGTGGGTTATGTTCCCTGTTTACAGGAGAGGACAAGGCAGAAACATGTTAGATAATTAAATACATGTTACATTAACAGAGTTGAACATCCCCGCCCAGGGGGCGGTCCCTCCAGACATAACCCTCCTCACTGCAGCATGCAGCCTCAGTTTCGTTCTGCCTAGCAAGAAGGACGTATGGCTCCCTTTTTGCGCCCAGCGCCCTGAGGAGAAATTGTATTTTATTTTACTTTTTCTTGAAGAATCTTCTTTCAACTGAGAGACAGGCTGGATAATATAGATCCTTGTAGTCTACTCAGTCTGACCAGCAAGCGTGGGCACACCTTTGCAAAGAGGCTGGGTCTGCCACGCCATACCCCATGACTCCTGGGGTGGCCGGTGAGCTTTGCTCCGAGGTCCACATATGACTGGACTGTGGTGTTGTCTCACTCACAGTGGACCGGGCCGACAGCTACCTCCATTGCAGTTGTAGTTCTGTCAGGAATGCGTCAGCGAGTTCTCGATCGGACGGGTAAGTACAGTCCCTCCTGCTTCGGTGGGTTGGTACGGCTGGGCATTCCTGGGGTTCGGGGGTCCTCTTCTCATCCCTTCCCTGCTCCTTTTCCCTTGCTGCATTGCTAACATTGCCGCTGTCGGGGGGGAGGGGACCTTCCTGAGGGGACTGTTATCTGGCCTGTGTTTTTTATTTTTTGTATGGGGCTTTCCTGTGAGGGGTTTTTCACTGTTAAAAAGCCCTAGGAGGCTTTTCCTGTTTAAACATGGCCTTTTGCCGCCATTTAGCACACAGGTCCCTGCAGATGCCGCACAGTTACCTCACGGTTCTTTTCCTCTCACACGCTGTGTGCTGAGAGCGGACGGCATCGCTGGGCAGTCTCCTCCTGAGATGAGTCCCCTGGGTACCCCTGATCAGCGCAGCAAGTGGGTGAGAGGCCCTGAATAGGTCTCTAGGAGCTTTTGTTTGTAAGGACAGGTGTGCATGTTATACATACACACTATGTAAATATTATTAATATTCATAGTCAGTATCTGGGTCCTTGGTGAGAGGCTAGTGATCGAAAGTCCTCATGAAGATACAGCACCTCATCCCTGGTTTAGTTAAATAAAGGGATTAGGAGGATAGAGGATTATCGTGGTGCCAGAATTGAAACCAGACATATTATTTATCAAAAGTAAGACATTTTATTTGAATTTACAAAAAGATAAAATATGGTTCAAGAGACAATAGAACAAAACAGATCGTGGGAGCTGTACATAGAGATGAAGTTGCGGATCAAGTCTACCCTACTAGTTTCGCCATGATCCGCAACTTCATCTCTATGTACAGCTCCCACGATCTGTTTTGTTCTATTGTCTCTTGAACCATATTTTATCTTTTTGTAAATTCAAATAAAATTTCTTACTTTTGATAAATAATAATATGTCTGGTTTCTATTCTGGCACCGCGATAATCCCCTATCCTCCTAATCCCTTTATCTGGGTCATTCCCCAACATGCTGGTGGTGGCAGCAGGTGTTAGCACCTGGGATTCCCACAGAGGTTTTATTGTTAGTCATGGACACGTTTGTGCCAGGGTGGGGGTGGACTGCGGATGGGCTATAAAAGAGTGCCCCCTTCCCCCGTTATCCCCTGGGGAATGCTCTGTTATGGAGCCATGGACCAGGTACCTAGGTAGTAAAAAAAAAAGCAGGATAAGGCATTTATGGGTGCACTTCTCCCTGCTGCAAGGGACTCTCTTAAGCTAGTTGGTGCAGCTGGGTTTCTGCCGAGGACTCTTTTTTTTGGATCAAACAGATCAGACCGCTCTGTGTAGGTTTTTTTCCTTCTGTGCCCTTCTTTGATAATTTCTAAGAGGCGGAATGAGAACAGCCGCTGAGGGCTTTTGTAGTCCCTCACCGCCGGGCGGTTTAGTGCCCCTTTGAGGAGAGCCTTTTCAAAGGGTGGGCTTCTCCGGTGGTGAACCCTCCAGGGGTCATGTATAGATGACCACTCTCCCTATTGTGGGAAGCCCCGCTTGTATGGATCTGACTGATAGAAGACTTGAAGTATGGACCCGTTCCATGTTTACCATGCTGGGGTCTGACTTGCGGCCTATTGTGGCCACTACTCTGGGGTCTCATTCGGCGCTGGCGCCTTTTTTTGGGAGGTTTTTCAATTACATTGAAAACTCCAATTGGCGGCCATTTTGTTGTAGCCGCGCTATGGCGCAGCTTACATTGCAGTCGGCCATTTTCCTGTGGCCGCGTTCTGAACGCTCGGCAGCCATCTTGGAGTAGTCCTGACCCGACTCTCTCCCGAAGTTATTAGGCTAGCGGACCAGCTGGTCCAGGGCCTTATATAGGTCTGTGATGCTTCATTAAATGCTACGCCCTTGTTATCCAGGGCTTCTGTTTCAGAATGGTTTTATGCACACGGTGGTGTAGTAGTTAACTCCATTACTTGACAGTAAGAGAGTTATTGGTTCGAATCCAGACACTGACGCCAATCTGCCTGGAGCTTGCATTGTCGCTCCCTGTGTCTGGGTACTCCGGTTTCCTCCAAAGGCATGTGTGCATGCACGTACATAATATACATACACACTATGTGTGTGTATTATTTAGGGGCAACCCTACCAGGCCATCAAAGGCCCAGCTGAGGGACTAATGCATCCCTGGGTGCGTAAGCCGATCACGCTGGCACCCAAATCCTGCCAATGTGGGGGGCGTGGCCGAGCTGAGCTAGGAGATGGCTGCCTGACCGCTGAGCTCCGGCCACCTCAGGATGTTTTTTATAATTAGCGGTGATTTTCGACCCTCTGTTCAACTCCCGAACATGGGTACAGCTTCACGGCAGTCCTCGACATCCCGTTCCTGGTCCCCCGGGGGCACAACGACTCGCTCGAGCAACACATCCCGGAGATGTTCCGGACCGGCCGAAGCAACATGGCGGCTTCCCGCCAGGGAGCGCATCTAGGCCCCGTCCTCTCAGGCGCAGGAGATCGTGCTGTCCGTGACCCCACTTGCTTCCCCCCGGCGGCTCTCCAGGATCTGGGGCAGGTATTGGCCCCCGCTACGGCGGCACCACACATAACCATCTCCGACCCGAGGGCCGTGGCAAACGAGATCAAGGACGTGCTTACGGCGGCCATAGCGGATCTTTGCCTTGATTTCAAAGCGCTGGACGGGCGGGTCGCGGCTACGGAAAATGCACTGGAGGCACACAATCTGGTCCTCCAACGATCTACTAGAAAGATTGACGATTAAACCCTGCAAATGCGGGAAATCAACCGCCATTTGGAGGACCTGGAGAACCGGGGACGTCGCCATAACTTGCGCATGAGGGGCCTCCCGGAGAGCATCGAAGGGGACCAGATCGCACAGGAGGTGACAGGTCTCTTCAACTCAATCCTCAAGAGACCCCCCGACACGACCATAACTATGGAGAGAATCCACAGGGCATTGCGAACTAGAGGCCGAGACACGGACCCTCCTAGGGACATTGTTTGCTGTTTGACAGACTTTGGGCTGAAGGAGGAGATTTTGAGGCAAGCCAGAGGCCAGCGCCTTCAGCATGGTGGATCCCCGATTCAGCTATTCCAGGACCTCTCTGGAATCACACTGAAACATCGCCGAGACCTCAAGCCATTGCTGGACGTCCTGAGATCCAAAAACATACGGTACAGCCGCAACACCTGCCTGTTGGAGCGACTACATGATCCTGTGGGACAGTGATGCCTCCGCCCCTCGAGTGTGTTTCCCTGCAGTGGACAGCCGCACAGCTGCGGGCTTTGTGACCTTGCCCACGACGGAACTGAGCGCAGCCCGCCTCTGACGGCCCCCCCCAGATGGTCCTCCGGTTCGGACGGCCTGGCGCCCGCCCTTGAACTCTGCTTCGCTGCTCCGCTGCTACCTCACCACACTTGGGTTGTGCTCTTCCTGACGGGTCTTCAGCCTCCTGGATAAGTATTCACTCGTTGGACTGTTTTACTGTACATGTGCTAGACTGCTTACTGTTTTTTAGTGGTATGGGGCATTGACTGGCTGGGTGATGTACATCCGCCCATCTAGATACACTATTGGGCTTGAGGCGCTATGGTGGTGCTGGGTCGGTGCCCCCCCTCCCGAGTCGCTGCACCCCAGTTTGGGGCCGCTCGGTTGGGGGAGGTAATGGCGGGCGTTCCCGCGCCGGGTCTGCTTGACTGGTTGCTGGACCATAGGGATGCTACTATATACATGGGAACAGTGGGCCGGTCCGGGATGGGGGTAGGGACACGGGGATACCTTCACCACCTTGCCCACTGCGAAGCACAAGCCGAGGGGACCTCACCCCCTATGGATTCGCTTGACTGGACGTTCTGGGGTGGCCCACCGCTCCATAGTTCTTCCATTCCTACCTAATCGTCTGCTGGCGAGGTTCTGGCCAACCCCCCAGTGGCGCAGTGTGACGGAGCCCGCGCCTAGTACGAGACGCGGGCGCCTTACACGGCCATGCGTTACCGATTACCCTCCACCGAAAATAGGTGGCGGGACCGGTCCCTCCACCTAATCGGTTTTCGACGCTTTCCCTTCTTTTTTGGGGACGGGTTCTGATCACTCTTACTTGGGACACCCCTTGTACCACGGAGGCTCTCTCCTTTAGAACTTGCCACAGGTATTGCTGAGTCTCTGCCGGGTACCCATCCCCTCGTCCTCTGTCCCAGGTGATATGCCCGCACAGCCCCCCCCCCTCACCTCCCCCTCCGGACGCCTCACTGACCCGCCACAGCTCGGATACCCCTCAACCTGACTGCACCCAAACACGCGACGGTAAGACAGCCCACAATGACGACTTCACCGTTACACCTAGATAACCCTACACTGAAGATTGTCTCCCTCAACGCGCGAGGTTTGAATCTCCCTGAAAAGAGGGCCCAGCTCCTCTTGGCTATGCACCGGGCTAAGGCCGACATAGTATTCGTGCAAGAAACACATTTGAAATCAGGCGCTACGCCCAAATTGCACAACTTTCACTTCCCGACGGTCCACCACGCAACGAACATGCAAGCTAAAACTAAAGGTGTCTCCACGTTGATAGCTAGGCACTGCCCCTTCCAACTGACAGACACGCTAGCTGACCCGGACGGGCGGTACCTATTTCTCAAAGGTTCTTATTTAAACCGTACGGTTACTCTCGCTAACGTTTACGCACCAAACACGCACCAGGTCGCCTTCTTCAAATCGGTCTCGGACCTGCTGACCCCCTTTAAGGCGGGGACACTGGTGTTGGGGGGTGACTTCAATGTCCCTCTCAACCCCACGCAGGACACATCCACGGGCACTTCCTCCCTCCCGTACACGGCTCTGAGGAAGATTAAGACACTCCTTCAGGGACTCCTTTTACACGACGCATGGCGGACCCTGAATCCTACGGGTAAAGATTACATGTTCTACTCTACACCACACGACCGATACTCCCGACTCGACTACTTACTTATTAGCCAAGAGGCTTTGTTGCATACTGCCTCTATCGATCCCATGTTTTTATCGGACCACAACCCGATCTCAGTAACACTGTCACTTCCTCCCTGCCACCCTTGGTCCAGGGTGTGGAGGTTGGACCCCTCCCTACTCACTGACCCGGGACTAGCTAAAGACTTGGAAACGACTCTCGAAACGTTCTTCCGGGAAAACAGGCCGGAAGATACAGCCCCCATTGTCAATTGGGAGACTCACAAGTGCGTGGTTAGGGGTCTACTAATCGCTGCGGCGGCCAAGCGTAATAAAGAACGACTTAAACACTACGACGACCTCTTAGACAGGAGTAAAAAGTTAGAATCAGCGCACAAACACTCGCAGGCCCTCGCCACACTGCAGGACTTAAGCCAAGCTAGGGCCGAGCTTCTGGAGCTCATGGGTAGAAAGATTAGACGTAGCTATGCACTGGCCAAGAAGTCGTTCTACGAATACGGCAACAAAGTGAGCAAGTTTCTGGCAAGAGCCCTACAGTCCAAAAAAGCCAAGACGACTGTCCACTCCCTGACGGATGCCAGGGGCCATAAAGTGCAATCTACCCCTGACATTGCCAGGCTCTTTGTTCAATATTAAACCAACTTATGCAACTTACCGTCCCCGACCTCGACGACTACACAGGGCTCAAGGCAAGACCTAATTAATGACTTCTTAGGCCAATATGGCCCTACCAAGCTATCAGAGGCGGCCAGGGTGGAGCTGGACAAACCTCTCAATGACACGGAAGTGGGGCTGGCACTGAAACAACTGAAATCGGGCAAAAGCCCTGGTCCTGACGGTCTGACGGCAGGGTATTACAAGACCTACGCTAAAGTCCTTACACCTTTCTTTATTTCGGCCTTCAACTCCTTCGCCCACGCCGCCGCTCCCCCCTAGACCTTCTAACCACACACATTGTAGTGATTCCCAAGCCGGATAAAGATCCTGCGGTAGTGTCCAACTACAGACCCATTTCACTCCTGAACGTGGATCTCAAATGGTTTGCCAAAACGTTTGCGAATAGGATACTGCCATACTTGCCCGACTTGATAGACTTGGACCAGGCTGGCTTTGTCCCTGGTAGGGAGGAGCGGGACAACACCCTCACAGCGCTCAACGTTCACCACTGGCTCACCTCCAATAAGTCCCCAGGGTTTTTTCTATCCCTCGACGCGGAGAAGGCGTTTGACAGGGTGGCGTGGGATTTTATGCAAGCAACCCTCCAAGCCGCGAACCTCCCGCTGATCATGCTACAATACATCTCCGCGCTATACGCGGGCCCCACAGCGAGGGTTCGAGTGAACAACCACCTGTCAGACGCCTTCTCCATTGCGAACGGGACCCGTCAAGGGTGCCCCCTATCCCCCCTATTGTTTGTTATCTCCCTGGAGCCCTTCCTGAGACGTCTCAGGTCTAACCCGACGATTAAGGGCGTTGGCATCGGTGACAAGACATACAAGATCGCCGCATTTGCGGACGACATCCTCCTCTTTCTTAGGGACCCCCTCAAGACTATCCCAAACTTGATGAGAGATTTCGAAGACTTCAGGATACTGTCCAACTTTCAAATCAACTTCTCCAAATCGTCTGCCCTGAACGTCTCCCTGCCCAAAGCTCTGTGTGACCTGTGCCAGTTGAATTTTCCTTTTCAAGTGGAATGCTCGAGCCATCACGTATCTGGGGATCCAGCTCCCGACTTCTCTAGCGGACCTATACTCCCTTAACTATGCCCCACTGCTCCACACTATACTCAAAGACCTGAAGGACTGGTCCCCAAAACCCCTATCGTGGTTCGGCAGGGTCGCAGTGGTCAAAATGAACATCCTTCCCCGGGTACTGTATACCATGCAGGCGGTCCCCATCAGGCTCTCCCCGGCTTTCTTCTCATCATACAAGTCGGCATGCGTGAAGTTTGTGTGGCACGGAACTCGCCCACGCCTGAGCTACGCTAGGCTCACGGTCCCTAAGCTGCAGGGTGGCCTGGGTCTTCCGGACGTACACAAATACTACTTGGCTTGTGGTTTGACCAGAATTGTCGACTGGGCAACTAACGGGGAGAAGAAAAATTGGGTTAGGCTGGAACAGTCATTCTCCCCCATTCCCCTCTCCCACCTGCCATGGGTCACACAGAGCAACACCCCGCAGGACTGTAAAGATCACCCTATAATTCACCCTGCCCTAATGGCCTTTCAGACGGCTTGTGCCAAGCACGATTTTTCGGACAGGTATGGCTCCATGACCCCCCTTAGACTGAACCCTGACATCCTCCCAGGTATGAGCCCCACCTTCTTGTCTGAGTGCTGGCCCCACGCCTCGGTGCGGGCGGGTCAATTTTTCGTTTCGGGCCGCCTCTTGTTGCAATCAGAATTGGCCGCCAAAACTGGTAGGGACGAGTTTCCATTCTGTCCTTCTCCATTTCTTCGACAGGACGGCCCCTAGCTCACAATGGTCTAGGCCCTATTCCCCCTTCAAAAACCTCTGCAAAAGTAAGACACCGCTGAGGCACCTTATATCGATCACGTATGGCTTACTGTTCTCCTCGCATACAGCTAAACTACATTGTTCCAACCAACAGTGGGAACGTGATCTCTCACTCGACCTTACGGAGACGGAATGGGAACACGTATACAGGCTTGCACACCAGGGATCGATCAATGTCCAGACGCAGGAGAATGCTTACAAGCTCCTCTCCAGATGGTATAAGTCTCCACTCAAACTACACAGGATCAACCCCGCACTTCCTAAAGTTTGCTGGAGATGCCACTTGGAGACAGGCTCCTTTCTCCACGTCTGGTGGACCTGTCCCAAACTCCAACTCTATTGGACGGAAGTCCACAAATACATCACACGGATAACCACTGACGCTCTGGACTACATGCCTGCCCAATTCCTCCTTCACCATGCCAATTCGCTCCCTAGAGGTTATTGCCGGTCCTTAGCTATGCATATGATAAATGCCGCACGAATGTGCATTCCGCTTAATTGCCTATCTCCGAATCCTCCTTCTCTAGCTGGTTTAAATGCATCCAGAAGGCAATGGAGATGGAGGAACTGATCCATCAATCAAACGATACCCCTGCGAAGTTCACGGAGACCTGGGCCTGTTGGATACACTTCACTTCCACGGCTGATTACATCCGCCTCAGACCCTGACGACACTTACCGTGGACCCCCTGACCCTACTTTCTTACCGAGCTGTGGTGGGCTTCACCTCCCTCCCCCAGGTCCTCGCCCCTCCCTCTCGTCCGGAACCATTTCCCCCACCGCCCCCCCTACCCTTCCTAGTAACCCGTAACATGTTACAAAGAGTCTGCTGACTGCCAGACTTTGCTGCCTTAAAAGATAAGTGATACTAGAGACCAGATCAGGGAATGTAGGCGGAAGAAGCTGTTCGACTGTCCCTGGTTTACCATTGCCGCCTCCACGAATGCCTGGAGTTTTGAGTGAGTATCAGTCACTCTGGCAGTGCTCTCCCCGAACTGTAAGGTATTAGGGGGGAACATAACTGTAAATTCTCCCTGTATTGTGGCCAGAGAGACTGTTAGTATGTTTATGGTATACCACGGTTATTAACTTTGTTGGTATCCATTACGTAGGACACATTGTTTCTATGTTTTCTTTTCTGCTCTAGATAGGCTGTAGCGGCTGCGCCCGCACATTTTTCACATTGATGGTCTATGCCTTCTGTTACTATAATTGTCAATGCTGAAGGAAAAATAAAGACTTTTGGAAAAAAAAAATTCCTGCCAATGTATGTAGCCTTCCCTCCCTGTCTCTAGGTGGGAGGGGCGGCTTGCAGGTTCACAATTTGGTGAAACCTCCCTGCTCTCAAACCAGTGGGTCTGCCAGGTGGTCTCTTCGGAGTACTAGATATGTTTTTCTCCTATCCACAGAACAAAGTTCTTTCCTCGTGTCTTCCTCTCCCGGCCCGTCGGTCTGCCTTGGGCAGTGTGGGACTTGCTATGCTGCGGGGGAATTTTACCTTTCCTGCAGGACGAGATGTTTGGGGTTTTCTATGGGCCTCAGGCCCTAAATACCTTTGTGAATGTCGGGTAGTTCCGCATGGAATCCATTCGTTCAGTGGTAGCTGCGCTCCATCCGGGGGACATCCTGGCATCCTCGGACATCAGGGACGCATACATGCATGTCCCGTTTTGCGCAATTCAGTATTTTTTTCTGTGCTTCGTGATGAGAGAGGGTCTCTCTCAGCCTGTGGTCCTCCCTTTTGATCTTGCGTCAGCACCATGGGTTTTCAGCTGGGAGCTCGCACTTATCCTAACTTTGTTGGGACAGCGAGGCTTTGCCTCATTGGCTACTTGGACGACTTTCTTCTGAGAGCAGCTTCTGTCTCCGGCCTAGTGGATGTGTTATTCCCATTCATTCCGGAGATTCGGGTGGGTGTTAAACGTTTTTAGGCCAAAAGGTGTAGCTCAGTGGCAGCAAGCCTGCCCTCCATGTGTGCGACCCACGGTTCAAATCCTGGGCATGCTAGGTTCCGACTCAGCGTTGGAGTATCTAGGGTTGATCCTGACTCCTCGGTGGCGAAGGTCCTTCTCCCCCTGGAGAGATTGCAGACTTTTCAGTCTGCGGTGAAGGTATTGGCATCAAGCAATCGGTCTTCTCTCCGGGCACCTGCTGGTCCGGGGCCTGTGAGTAGCCTCCTTCGAGGCTTCGAGACTGTGGGCCAAATCCTCAGCCAGGCGGCGTAACTTAACTTTCAGCAGTTAAGTTACACTGACTTAAAGTTTTTACCTAAGTGCCTGATCCTCAAAGCACTTACGTAAAAATTTCAAGCAGTGTAAGTTAAGTGCCGCCGTCGTAAGGCGTTCCTCCTCTCCGGGGGGCGTTTACAATTTAAATGAGGCGCGCTCCCGCGCCGGCCGTACTGCGCATGCGTGTGACGTCATTTTCCCGACGTGCATCGCGCGAACGTAATTGACGCCGGGCGGCTTTGTGGATTGCGACGGGACACTAAAGTTACGACGGGTGAAAAAAAGGCGCGCCGGGAAAACAAATAATTTTAAAAAAAAATGACAGCGTCGCTCGGCATGCATTCCTGAGGGAGAACTCCATGCCAATTTTCAATGAAAAAAACGGCATGGGTTCCCCCTCAGGAGCATACCAGGCCCTTAGGTCTGTTATGGGTTGTAAGGAGAACCCCCTCCGCCGCAAAATTGACGTAGGGGGTCCCCCTACAATCCATACCAGACCCGTATCCAAAGCACGCTACCCGGCCAGCCAGGAAGGGAGTGGGGACGAGCGAGCGCCCCCCCCCCTCCTGAGCCGTGCCAGGCCGCATGCCCTCAACATGGGGGGGTTGGGTGCTCTGGGGCAGGGGGGCGCACTGCGGGCCCCCCCACCCCAGAGCACCCTGTCCCCATGTTGATGAGGACAGGACCTCTTCCCGACAACCCTTGCCATTGGTTGTCGGGGTCTGCGGGCGGAGGCTTATCGGAATCTGGGAGTCCCCTTTAATAAGGGGGCCCCCAGATACCGGCCCCCCACCCTAAGTGAATGGATATGGGGTACATCGTACCCCTATCCATTCACCTGTAGGCAAAAAGTAAAAGTTAATAAACACACAACACAAGGCTTTTTAAAATATTTTATTATTCTGCTCCGGACGCCCCCCCTGTCTTCGTTATTAGCTCAATTACCAGGGGGGGCTTCTTCTTCCACTCTCCGGGGGTCTTCTCCGCTCTCCGGGGGTGTTCCGCTCTCCGGGGGGGGCTTCTCCGGACTCCGGGGGGCTTCTTCCATCTTCTCCCCTCTTCCGCTCTTGACTCGGCGAACCCCGGTTCTTCTGCAGCTGTCCGGTGCCTTCTTCTTCAGCGCTGGCTGCCTGCTATGTTTGTGTGTTAGCTCGATTTCAAACAGGCAGCCGGCGCGGTCTTCTGTGGCGTCAGGGTCTTCTGGTCTTCTCCCCTCTTCCGATGTTGCCTCGTCGCCTGTTGTCGCTGTAATGATGGAAGCGCGCCTTGCATCACATTTATATAGGCATCACCGTCCCATCATGCTCCGGTAGGTACCCACGTGGTGGGTGCCTACCCACGTGCACCCACCACGTGGGTACCTGCCGGAGCATGATGGGACGGTGATGCCTATATAAATGTGATGCAAGGCGCGCTTCCATCATTACAGCGACAAGAGGCGACGAGGCAACATAGGAAGAACAGAAGACCAGAAGAACCTGACGTCACAGAAGACCGCGCCGGCTGCCTGTTTGAAATCGAGCTAACACACAAACATAGCAGGCAGCCAGCGCTGAAGAAGAAGGCACCGGACAGCTGCAGAAGAACCGGGGTTCGCCGAGTCAAGAGCGGAAGAGGGGAGAAGATGGAAGAAGCCCCCCGGAGTCCGGAGAAGCCCCCCCCGGAGAGCGGAACACCCCCGGAGAGCGGAGAAGACCCCCGGAGAGTGGAAGAAGAAGCCCCCCCTGGTAATTGAGCTAATAACGAAGACAGGGGGGGCGTCCGGAGCAGAATAATAAAATATTTTAAAAAGCCTTGTGTTGTGTGTTTATTAACTTTTACTTTTTGCCTACAGGTGAATGGATAGGGGTACGATGTACCCCATATCCATTCACTTAGGGTGGGGGGGCCGGTATCTGGGGGCCCCCTTATTAAAGGGGACTCCCAGATTCCGATAAGCCTCCGCCCGCAGACCCCGACAACCAATGGCAAGGGTTGTCGGGAAGAGGTCCTGTCCTCATCAACATGGGGACAGGGTGCTCTGGGGTGGGGGGGCCCGCAGTGCGCCCCCCTGCCCCAGAGCACCCAACCCCCCCATGTTGAGGGCATGCGGCCTGGCACGGCTCAGGAGGGGGGGGGGGGCGCTCGCTCGTCCCCACTCCCTTCCTGGCTGGCCGGGTAGCGTGCTTTGGATACGGGTCTGGTATGGATTGTAGGGGGACCCCCTACGTCAATTTTGCGGCGGAGGGGGGTCTCCTTACAACCCATAACAGACCTAAGGGCCTGGTATGCTCCTGAGGGGGAACCCATGCCGTTTTTTTCATTGAAAATTGGCATGGAGTTCTCCCTCGGGAATGCATACCAAATGCCGTCGCTTGAATGGGCCTTTACAAGGTGTGACTAACTTTACACCTTGTAAAAGCAGCCCTAGTTTTACACCAGGCAAACTAACACTTACGGCGAAAAAACTAGGTACAAAAGCTTTGAGGATCGCCCTAAGTGCTAATTTGCATACTAACAGAGGCATTTCGACTCGAAATGCCCCCAGTGGCGGATGCGGTACTGCATCCTAAGATCCGGCAGTGTAAGTCCCTTACAGATGTCGGATCTTCTGCCTAACTTAGGAAAACTGCTTCTGAGGATCAGTTCCAAAGTTAGAACCAGAGATACGACGGCTTACGCCGGAGTATCTCTTTTGTGGATTTGCCCCTGTATGCCCAGTTCCACACTTGGGTTTTCCAGGGGAAATGCTGTCCAGGTGGTAAAAATCTCTTGTCTCTGAAATCATCAGATTCTGGTGCGCCACCTAGTCAGAGTCTCTCTAAATTGGTGACGGAGATCCCCGACTCTTCGGTCTGGGAAGTTGTTTCTTCCTTCCAGTGGTCAGTGTTTATGATGGATGCCAGCCTCACAGGTTGTGAACCTGGGGGGTCCAGTTGGCCCTGAGTCGCCACACCTCCCTGAATGTGCCCGCTCTTGTTTCGTCTCGGTAGCTACCCAGGGTCGGGCCTGGCTAGTGCCTGGGTGGGAGACCGCCTGGGAATACCAGGTGCTGTCTACCGTTCATTGTCCTACTATTTTAGGCTATCAGACTATATGCTTTTCTTCGTGGTCGAGGAGGTTGCAAGGTCGTCCGATCTGGTTTCAGCCGGACAATGCCACGGCCGTGGCTTCTGTCTACCATCAGGTATACTGGCAGACGGACTACTGGAGTTTCCAGATGCTGGACCAGGGTGACTGGTCTTTGTGCTTGGCGTGTTTCGGCTCCCTTGCAGGAGGTGAGCCTCACAGGGCATGGATCTCCTGGCCGCTAGTCTCCACCGCAAGGGTGTCGAATATAGTGGCCAGATCTAGTGATCTGGTACAGACGCGTAAGTCGCGCTTTTTCCAGAATTTACATGGTTGCTGTGAGTGCATATTGTGATGCTTTTTTCGGCTGCTAGTTTTTTTCTTCCCTTAAAGTGGTTGTAAAGGCAGACGTTTTTTTATCTTAATGCATTCTATGCATTAAAATAAAAAGCCTTCTGTGTGCAGCAGCCCCCCTAATACTTACCTGAGGTCCCTCTCTGTCCAACAATGTCCACAAGTGTCTGTCGTCTGAGATTCTCCCTCCTAATTGGCTGAGACACAGTAGCGGCACAATTGGCTGCTGTCAATCATAGTTAGCTAGCCAATCAGGGTATAGAGGGGGCAGGGCTTTATGTCTGAATTGACACATTGAGCTGTGACTCGGTTCAGGTGCCCCCAAAGCAAGCTGCTTGCTGTGGGGACCCGAGAAGAGGAGGATTCAGGCTGCTCTGTGCAAATTCACTGCAACCGAGCAGGTAAGTATAACATGTTTGTTAGGGGGGGGGAAAAGAGACTTTACAATCCCTTTAAGCCAGCCATAGAGATTAGAATCATGTATGGTTATGCTGTATGTACCCAACTAGACCAATCAATCAACTTGGGTACAACCAGCCTGTCAGAATTTTGCATGCGATTATTGCTAGCGGCAAATCACTTTGTGCTCTCTCGGCCAGGACAGCCTCCCTGTAACCCCCCCCCCCAATCTGCGGCCGTGTTTAGTTATTGTTCTCCTGCTTTTATTTATTTAGTTATTTATTATTTCATTTTGGTTGTCTCATTCATTGATATTTTAACTTTTTTTTTTTTATCGTAGACCACGGGACACAGAGCCCCTTCTCATTACATAGTGGGTTGTTTGGTCACCAGAGGTGATTGGACACTGGCACAACCAATTAAAGACAGTTCCCCTCCATATAACCCCTCCCATCAGGGAAATACCTCCCGTTTTTTTAACCAGTGTCTAAGGTGTTTTACGCAAGTAGGATGTGCTAAAGGAAGCTCTGCCAAAGAAACCCTATAAGGGTAGAGAGCTACACTACGGGTCCATCCAAGACGCTTATTCTATTACGCCAAAACTGCATGGTTTCCGTACATCGTAGACGAGGTGTCGCCTTTAATGTCTCTTTGGAGGACTGGGCTCTAGGGTCCAGAACTTTCGCTCTATACGCTAAAAGTCCTGGCAGAGTCTTTTACAAGGCCCAGGGAAGAGGTCTCCTTTAAGTAGGAACCCATACCCCTGAAGGTTGGCACGCAGACCCTGCCGTTATGGGGGAAGATTGGTTCTGCTTGACAGAAAACCTGCGGCGGGGACAAGGTGAGTTAGGAAAGAGTCCTACGTTTTTTAAACTAAAGGACCTTTCCTCTTAAGAATGGGTGTCTTTTTTTCTGGCCGCCACTGGGGGGAGTAAAGACCCGAGTCTGACTCACCATGCTCCAGAGCAGTGTCAGTTCCCTCGGACAAGCACACTCCTTCCGCTGCATAAGCTCTGCATAGTCGGATGCCTTACTCCTCCTCTCAGGCATGTATCAGGGGGATCTCCATCACACTGGAATACCGCATTAACCCCTAGGACACGGGCGCGTGCATGGTGGCACGCTTTATGCCAATTCCAATAGGAGAGGAATGGGGGCGGGCCTGGACAAGCACGGGCGTGTGCGCAGGCACGTGTTATAGATGGCAAACAGGCAGGAACAGCCTCACATGCCTGGAGCTTCCCTGCAAGGGACACAGCAGCGTAAAAAGGGCACGTAAGATCTCCATGTGGTTGGCTGAGCACTCCCAAAAAGATATGACGCCCACTCTAGCATGAAACTGTGTGTTATTAGTTGCATACCAATAGGTAAATTGCTAAACTAGCACAGTAGTATATGCATTTGTTGGTACCTTGGCTTTGCTTGGTAATATGTCTTCCCAAAGAAGAAATTCTCGGACTAAAAACAAAAAAGCATCGCCACCTAAGACAGGAGGCTCTAGCTGCGCCTGCTCGGTACCTTCCTCTCCTGTAATACCTGACATACTTGTACAGCTATTACAATTATCAGGAGTAGCAGCCTCTCCTGTGGTGCCTGTGCCTGCATATGTCACTGAAGACACTTTGGCGACAGCCCTAAACAACTTAGAAGGAAGAATCGCTGCGTTACTTGCAAAATCCTCAGAAAAGGACAAAGAGCGTCCTTCAAAGGATTGGATCACTTGCTGTCTCAAGGGGTGATCACAGAAGTACCCCTAAAAGAGCAAGGTTCAGGTTTTTATTCAAACCTCTTTGTGATTCCAAAACCAAACGGAGACGTCAGACCCATCCTGGGTCTAAGATTTTGAAATCGGTTTCTGAACATTCGCCATTTCCGAATGGAAACTATTCGATCAGTGGGCGCCACCCTACAAGGCGGAGAATTAATGGCGTCTATAGACATCAAGGATGCATATTTACATGTGCCTATCCATCCCGCTCACCAAAAATGTTAAGGTTTGCGGTAGAACATCGCCACTTCCAGTTTGTGGCTCTGCTCTTTGGTGTGGCTACTGCGCCTCGGGTATTTACAAAGGTACTAGTGAATAAATGTAAATAGGCTATAAAAATGAATCCCAAGAGGAATGAAACTCCACCAAAGACAGTAGTCTGGTCTCCCAGAGATGTACCTGTGGACAGACGTGCACCAGGAGTGACGTGAGAAGGCGCTGTGGACGCCACTGTTCAATTTTTTGCTCGTTTTTATCGATTTTCAAGTAAGCGCAACTGTTTTTCAATTAATGCCCTGTTTATTTACGTACTACACTATTGGAGGCCTTCCATTTGTCCCTCTTGTTCCCCGGGCTTGAGCGATTTAGGTACTCTGTTAAGGGACCAGTGTTCCATCTGCCTTTACCAGGGGATATCAAGGAGATTGATGCGTGGTGGTATTTCACATGGATTGCTGATTTTAGCCCTCATTGAGGTGAGAGCTCTGGGAGACCAGACTACTGTCTTTGGTGGAGTTTCATTCCTCTTGGGATTAATGGACACCTCACATTAGCAGTGTATCTGCACTTTCATCTTTTGGACTTTGTCACTCCTATTTTCCATAGAAAGAGGTGGAGTCGCGCTAAAAAAATGTGTGATAAATTATGTCTTATCCAATCATAAGGGACAAAAATAAATATAAAAAAGTCCAATGATGAAAACAATGAAGAAGAAAGTTCATATAAAAAATGTGATATAATAAAGAAATGTGATATAGCAAATAATGTGATCAGTTCGGTGAAAAATCAAATTTAAAAACAGCTATCCAAAAAAGTAAAGGAAATCTGGATCAGAGGATAAACCACGGACATGGATCACAGCTTCCTGGTATTACTGACCCTTACCAGATAGAACGATCCAAATGGATCAAGCCAAGCAAGTAGCCATACACCTGGGCTGCACAGGGAATCGGAATCTTGAAGCGATCCTCCCAATGGTCCTCCAGCAGAGTATCCAGGGAAAAACAAATGAACTAAAATAGTGTGATACTGTATGGAGCACTTGCATGTATCATCCCCCAGTGACTGGCAAACGAACAGTGTGACACATACAAACCACCACCACCACAGTACACACTGATCCTTACAAGAGCCCTGGAAATAACAATCGCAAACAGCATGTGTAGTGTGTGCAGCAGATGAAGGCTTTCCACAGAGCGATCCTCAGACAAGCAATCAAGCGATACACGAACCTCATCAGGCACTGCTCTCCTACTCACACAGCCTTAGGAGTGATGCAGCCGCTTGATCCATTTGGATCGTTCTATCTGGTAAGAGTCAGTAATACCAGGAAGCTGTGATCCATGTCCGTGGTTTATCCTCTGATCCAGATTTCCTTTACTTTTTTGGATAGCTGTTTTTGAATTTGATTTTTCACCGAACTGATCACATTATTTGCTATATCACATTTCTTTATTATATCACATTTTTTATATGAACTTTCTTCTTCATTGTTTTCATCATTGGACTTTTTTATATTTATTTTTGTCCCTTATGATTGGATAAGACATAATTTATCACACATTTTTTTAGCGCGACTCCACCTCTTTCTATGTTAATTTTTGTTTGTATAAACATTTTGAGTTTGCAGCTGTTTATTGCACTAGATAAGCGCACTTTTTTCTCCTTTTTGACTCCTATTTTCCAGTGGAATCAATTGATTTATTTTGATCACTCTTTTCACTTGCTTTATACACCTATCTATGTGTCTTGAGATATATAATAGTGTTTATGTATTATGAATTTTTCTGCGCAATAACCCATTCACCATTACAAAGGTACTAGCCTCTCTGTTGGCAAATCTGAGGGCATGGCACTGAGGGCATGGCAATAACGGCCTATCTAGACAATCTACTTGTGATAGATCAGTCAGTGGCAGGATTAGACCACGCTGTGCTCAACACAATAAAATACCTGGAGCATTTAGGATGGATTGTGAACCTACAAAAATCCTCTCTACAAGACCAAAGAAGGGTAGAGTATTTGGGCATGATCATAGACACAGCCCAAAGCAGGGTATTCCTGCCAGAGCCAAAGATCAAGTCTCTAAAGGACCTGATTCACAAGGTCAAGGCAAACAAAAGGCCATCTATTCTCCTTTGCATGAGGTTACTAGGGAATATGGTGGCCTCCTTCGAGGCTGTCCCTTACGCCCAGTTTCATTCGAGACTACTTCAAGGCAGTACTTTAGCTGCCTGGAACAGGAACATCCAATCTCTGGATTGACCATGCGCCTGTCTCCACAAGTGCGCCAAAGCTTCAGTTGGTGGTTAAAAACCAAGAACTTGAGAAAAGGAAAATCCTTTCTCCCAGTCACCTGAAAGGTTGTGTCAACAGATGCCAGCCTAATGGGCTGGGGAGCAGTGTTAGAAGAAGCTTCAGCCCAGAGAACCTGGACCAAGAACGAAGAGAACCTGCCCATCAACATACTAGAGATGCAGGCAGTAAACTTAGCCTTCAGAACCTGGACACACAGGTTACAGGGCCACCCAGTTCGGATTCAATCCGAAAATGCTACTGCAGTAGCTTACATCAATCACCAAGGAGGTACCCGCAGTCAGGGCGCTCAGGAGGAGGTGAATCGGATTTTAGCATGGGCAGAAGATCATTTTTCCTTGTCTCTCTGCAATCTTCATTCCAGGGGTAGAAAACTGGCAAGCGGACTATCTGAGTTGCCAGCAGCTGTTACCAGGAGAGTGGTCTCTCCACCCCAATGTCTTTCAGGCAATATGCCAGAGATGGGGGACCCTGGATGTAGACCTGCTAGCTTCCAGGTTCAACAGAAAGTTCGACAACTTTTGTATCCAGGACGAGAGATCCTCTAGCCTGTGGATCGGATGCTCTAATAATTCCCTGAACTCAGTTCTCACTGATCAATGCATTTCCTCCGATCGCTCTCTTACAGAGGCTACTTTGCAGGATCAAGAAGGAAGGAATTCCTGTAATCCTAGTGGCTCCAAATTGGCCCAGAAGGCCCTGGTACACCAAAATCATAAAGATGGCGGTAAGAAAACATTGGAAGCTTCCGCTTCGTCACAACCTGCTATCGCAGGGTCCAGTGTTTTATCCTTCATTACAAAAGCTAAATTTGACGGTCTGGCTGCTGAGACTCGCATTTTAAAGAAACGAGGGATCTAGGGGCCAGTGCTTTCTACACTCATTAATGCTAGAAAGCCAGCCTCCAGGCTTATCTACTATAGAGTCTGGAAGGCATATGTTTCCTGGTGTGAAACCAAGAAATGGAATCCTCAGAAGTATGACATAAGTAGGATTCTCGCCATTTGCGGATTCTCGCCTTTGTGGATATGAAATTAGCCCTTAATACCATTAAGGGTCAAATATCGACTCTTTCAGTCTTTTTTCAAAGACCGCTGTCATCTCATTCCCTAGTTCGGGCTTTCATCCAGGGGGTACTGTGGATAAATCTGCCAGTCAAGTCTTCCTTGTGCCTATGGGATTTGAATTTGGTTTTGTCAGTGTTGCAGAGGCAACCTTTTGAACCTATTCGCCATATTCCTTTGATCCTTTTGAGCAGGAAATTGGCCTTTTTGATTGCTATCTCTTCTGCTAGAAGAGTATTCTAATTAGCAGCTTTTTCTTGTAAAGAGTCTTATTTAATTTGTCACAAGGACAAGATTGTTTTACGACCCCATCCAACTTTTTTACCAAAAGTTATGTCGGCATTTCATTTGATTCAAGATATTGTTTTGCCTTCCTTTTTTCCTGATCTGTGGACAGCGGAGGAAAGATTATTGCACTCTCTAGATGTAGTGAGAGCCGTAAAAGCGTATCTGCAGGCAACCGCTCGGATACGTAAAACTGATGTTTTGTTTATTTTGCCAGATGGTCCCAAGAAGGGCATCAAAATCCACCATTTCTCGGTGGATTGGAGAAGTAATTATTCAAGCTTATGGTTTAAGGCAGTGGTCATCAACCCTGTCCTGCAGGGCCCACTAACAGGCCAGGTTTTATGTATTACCTTGGAGATGCAGTCTAGAATACTGCAATCGCTGAGGAGCAAATGATATCAGCTGTGATGTATTTCAGATATCTTGCAAACCTGGCCTGTTAGTGGGCCCTGCAGGACATGGTTGATGACCACTGGTTTAAGGAACAAGATTCCTCCTTCTGTTAAGGCGCACTCGACCAGAGCTATGAGCGCTTCATGGGCAGTGCATCACCAGGCTTCGATGGCTCAGCTCTGTAAAGCTGCAACTTGGTTTTCAGTCCATACATTTAGCAAATTCTATTAAATAGATGTGAGAGGACATGAGGATTCTGCCTGCGGGTGTAGCGTGCTGCAGGCAGCAGTCTAGGGCTTCTTGTCCATTTACGGCCTGATTGGATCGGTGTCTCCCACCCTTCATATTGAGCATTGCTCTGGGACATCCCACTATGTAATGAATAGAGGCTCTGTGTCCAGTGGTGTACAATAAAGAGAATAGGATTTTTAATAACCGCATACCTGTAAAATCCTTTTCTTGGAGTACACCATGGGACACAGAGGTCCCCCCTTCTTTATGGGATCCGTACTGCTTTGCTACAAAACTGAGGTACTTCCCTGATGGGAGGGGTTATATGGAGGTTGTTATTAAAAATCCTATTTTATTGTTTCGAATTTGTATTTGTTCATTTATTTTTTAGTGCCACTTAAAATTAAAGCTCAATATTTAAAAAAAAACGTTTTTGGTTTCATTTATAAATAACTTCGCAGGACTAATTATACAATACCATGTGGACATTTACAGTAAAACTATTTGAAAAACAACACTAATCAAAGTAGGAAAAGTGTGTATGTGTTTATTTTTTATTACATTTTTTGTGAAATATTTTTGATTGCACAAATACAATTATTTTTGCAAGGCAATGGGCTCCATTCCCAAACGAGATCACATGCAATATGTAGGTGTCCAGACAAATCTTTCCTAGATACCACATGCGACCCTGAAACTATCAATTCACTATACGGTTTTGCGGTATTTACAGCAAAATACTGAGAACGCTCGCTAAATAACATATGAACAGGTGTTAAACTCTGTTCGCTGAGGGAAATAAATAGTTAAATGCATGCGGTAATTGCCAAGGCATGTGGTATGTAAGGAATGTGTACTGGTTGTTGGGAAACAAGGCATCCTTAATAACCTGTAACTGTCATGTTTGTGAACGAGGGGGTGGCTGTCGCGTCCTTAACAACCAATGTGTCATCAGCTGTCAGTGGGATTCCCCACTGATAGCTGAATGTAAAAAATAAAATGGCCTGCAATGAAAAATTCCAAAAAAAATGGCGTGGTGCCCCCGCCCCCCCAATCCATACCAGGCCCCCCTCCTGAACCATACCAGGCCACGTAGCCTCAACTTAGGGTGGTGCTTTGAGGCAGGGGGGCCCAAAGCACTTTGTGTAGGCTGTGGTACATGATCAAAGCACATCTTATGCCAGAGAAAAAAAACAAGGTGCAGGTAGGAAGGTTTATAGCGGCATTACAACATTATTGCTGAATAAACAAGTCCAAAGCAGAAATGTCAATATTGCTCTGGTCCATAGCGGGTATACAGGTGTGAGAGCTGAAGAGATTACAATTCCTGAAAACCTAGCTGTGATTATACTGCTGTCTGCGTGATTTGCTTTTATACTACTTCTAAGCACTTGATTATTTTCTATATTTCTATTCTGTTGATCGCTGATAATTGCTGAGGCTATCAACTTACTGTTGCCCATATGTTTTGTTTATAGATGTTCTGTTGCAGCCAGCTCCAGCCCTGACTTGGAGAACGACAGGAGGAATCTTAGACTTTTATGTCTTCTTGGGCCCAGACCCTAAGGCTGTAATTCGACAGTATCAAGAAGTGATTGGTAAACATCAACTATTTTGTTTGTACATACTGTTTAATAATTTAGGCTGCATTCACACCTGAGCATTTTCAGCTCATAAAACGCCAGAAAAAACGCCCAAAAAACGCCCAACAAGCAAAATACTATTAATTTCACTGACACCTGTTCACATCTGAGAGTTTTGTCACCTGAAACAAAATGTCTGAAGCTCAAAAAAATACATGAGCTTCTTTTTAGGCAGATTATAGTAATTTTATGCTTTTTACATTGGTGACCTTTTGACCTGTACAAAATCACGGCAAAAAAAAATGCGAAAGAAAAAAATACGCTCAGGTGTGAATGCAGCCTTACTATTGAATTGCATAATATTGGAGAATGTATTGCAACCCTCATACTTCACTTACTGCACCTTTTAATTTCCCATCCCGATTGCCTCCCTCTTGCACATAATTTCCTTCAGCCACTATTCAGTGGCCTCACTTGCACAGGTGCTTGATGTGGCACATGTATGCTTCAGCCCTATTCCTTCCTATGGGAAAGCCATAATCAGAGCCATTATTGATTGACCTTTACGAACAGCAGCCTCTAGGCAACTGTTTTTCCTTTTTAAGAGTAACATCACGTAAAAAATCTTTAGGCCCCCTTCACACTTGTGTGACTTGTCCTGCGACTTGGGACGGCAAGTCACATGACAAGTCGTACCATTCATATCTGTGCAACTTCAAGTCGCTCTATTTTCAAAGTAGTCCTTGAACCACAGGCATTTCATGAAATTGCGACCACAATCACTGTAAAATTGCATCAAAATCACCCAACTTTCAAGTCGCAGCAGTTTAAAAGGGGCCTTAGTGAGCAACTAATGCACTATGCCCCAAGACCTCTTTTTAGGCTTCAAAACAATGATCGATGCAAGTTTAGCCTTCTGGATAATTTGATCACACAGATCTCACTACTATGCCAAGGTAGGGATACTTTCAGGTTGAATTATTTATTCATTCAGGTTGAATTATTTATTTGTCATTTAAGAATGGGAGAGAAGTCAGGTTTAATATGTTCATATCAAGTAAGTTCAAATCTAAGGATGCTATTGCAAATTTTCAGGTTTTACAAAGGCAAATCATAATATCCTAGCACATAAACTGAAAATGGCTATAAAAAAATAGACACTGTCAACTTAATCTGTCACTGCCCACCCAGCAAGATATACTCTCTGATCCACACTCTTTCACCACCTCCTTAGAGCCCTCACTCCTTCACTCTAATGAAGAGGGGGTTCTGGATATGAGGGAGCATATAGCCATCGATAAGGAACAGTGCTTGGACCAGAATGGCCAAATGCAAAGACTGAACATGTGGGAGGGGCAGGGGTGGTGTCCTCCAAGAAAGATGTGAGTTCACTTTTGCAAAGTGCTAGCTCTTCTTAATTCTTCTTTATGAGGGCCAATCGCATCAATGCGCTGGGGTTACTTAACACACCAAAAGTGCTTTAATGTGTTGCGATGCCATTCAATATCAATGCAGTGAACCACAATGGATGGTAACACAGTACCGTGTGCTGCTTTTTATTTAAAAAAAAAAAAAGTGTCTGTGTGAATTCACTCACCTGTGGTTCAATGGCAGCCCATTTAAATGAAGTTGTGTGTGTGTGTGTGTGTGTGTGTGTAAGGCCCCTTTCACACGTGGCGGATCCGCTCAGCGGAGTCCACCAGCTCAGCGGGAGATCGATCCGTTGATATCAGCTGAGGCGGTGGATGACAGGTCCGTCTCTGCTCACTGAGCAGGGTGGGACCTGTCAGAGCCCCGCTGATTTCTATGGTGAGATCGGATGAAAACAGACAGCATGTCCTTTTTATCAGATCTCATCTGATCTGATCCGCCAGATGGATGACTGACCATATCGCAATACGTATGTTTCTCTCATCACCTTCCAGGACGGCACCCGAGAGATGATGGCTCCTCCCCACAGGAAACACAATCACTTAACAATTTAAAAGTCCCCACCCTTCCCCTTGATCCTCAGTATTGATTGTGTTTCTCCCGAACACATCGTCACGTTTGTTTTGTTTGAATACCTAGAGACCGGGGAGGGTCGAAGGTACCCCTGTTGAGACAGGTCTTAGGGAGGCCGGGGAGGGCTGAACTAACCTGTAGGCCTTCGGGTCTAACTCACAGGTCGCCCCAGGCGTGCACCAGCGCTCTGAGCTGCGGGGAGGCATGCCATCGCTAGGGTGCAGAAGAAACGCCGCCATTCGAAGAGCTCTCTCTTCCCGGGTACTGCTTCCTACTTTTGGAAACATGGCGCTCCAAGCCTCTCTGAGTGAAGGTGGGGCTTTTGCCTCACAGCGCAACCCGGAAGGGACGCCGGAGAGAAGCATGGCGGTGGAAGGGTCGGCTTGCGGATAGCCCTTACAAGAGGTACCGACAGCCGGGGACCCAGCCAAACCTCCTCATGGACAGGAGGAGATGAAGGCAAATGTGACTGCAGGCAGATCCAGGTCGGGGCGCAGTGAGTACATTCCCCCTTGGAAAGGGAGGAGGAAAGGGAGTGAGAGTCCTGGTCTTCAGGGTCTGAGTCTCTGGGGCCAGCCAGCCAGCACAGGACTGGTTTTTACTTCTCACCCTTTCACCTCCCCAGTACAAACCTGCAGTCCTGGGGGAGGACAAAGTAATATTATGCATATATGTATATCTCTTGTCTTGCAAAAACCCCCCAGCGGATCCCAGGAGACCCCAAATAAACAGTCTCCTACCGCTACAGGGCATAGCTCCTCATAACTTGGCAGAGAAAGGAAAAACTTTCCATGAAGCCGCCAGGCAGTCCGTAACTTAAGGTCTGACATAGAGGAGCTTATCCCTAGAGAAGACATATCCTCCCAAGAAGGCCTTGTCCGAACGGAACCTAGTGCCCTTCCCCCGCCCTCACAGTCATTCCCTCTAGTCCAGGTAGAGGAAGCTTAAGGAGGACAGGGAGGATATGGTAAGCCAAGCTAAACAGGAGCCATTTACCCTAGAGGGTCTGGTTGGACTCCTGCAGGCAAATACAGGCCTCTGAGGAGATTATAAAATCCCTAGAATAATCTCATAAAAGGGGGCTGAGCAAGGCTCAATCCAGTTAGGGCCAGCCTGCCATGAATCTGACAGGCAGATTACAAGGGTGCAGTTAGGTTTTTTAGCCAAAAAAACTGACCTCCTAAACTTTTAGGATAGGCCCAACAGGGGGCATACTAGTGGGTTTATTACCCTTGTGGGGGTTGTTTATTGGTTACAACATCTCCCAAGTTCCAACCAATTACTTCCTCCTTACACTGCTGGTATATCTGTCAGTGTGTTAGAGTTAATCTAAACCTCTTGTGGCTCAGGCAACAAACCATTTAGGTGGTGTGAGAAGCATAAAGCCTACGGCCACATCACCCTGAAAGTGCCCGATCTCGTCTGATCTCGGAGGCTAAGCAGTGTCGGGCCTGGTTAGTACCTGCATGGGAGACCGCCTGGGAATACCAGGTGCTGTAGGCTTAAAAATGCTAGCCTGCAACCCTTAATTGGGAGTTTCTCTGGTACAAACCCCTGTGTTAAAGCTATGAAAATCAGCCATACAGGTGTCTGATTGCCTCCAGCCTGAGACTATGGTCACCTCTTCATGAGAGACCTAATTGATTTCTGAGTGCTCGTTAAGACCTTAAACGCTTGGACTAGCTCCCACCTGTGTGTGGACCAGCTACACCTACTCAGACCTTTGCAATAGCAGAATAGCAGCTACCACTATTGTGGTATAGTCACACACCTCGGATTTCCAGTTTTTTGAACTACCATGTTCCTTCACTGGGATGAAGGATCAATATCTGAAACTCAGGTTATGCTAGGATAGAGCGTTGGTCTGTCCGCACATCAGAAATGCACAACATGGGTTTATCTTGGGTCATTTCTGAGATATATGTGTGTGTGTATATGTATATATTTGTGTGTATATATGTAGACTGATGATCAAGGGATATCCTATGACTCACCAGAAATGCCTAAAATTGATTAGATAACGGTACTCTGTTCCTTATCAAACGCATAACACTGAATGGTGGTGACGCCTCTATGGTCTGAAGGGAGTGCATTGATTTGTCGGTGACACCTCTATTATATAAACCGCACACTATGGTTATTCAGAAATATACCACATTGAGTTACTGTCGGTGTAATTTCTGTCGGATACATGCATGTATATTATTGCTTATCAGAGAAGCATGACATTGATTTGTCGGTGACACCTCTATTATATAAACCGCACACTATGGTTATTCAGAAACATACCACACTGAGTTACTGTTGGTAAAAATTTCTGGAGGTTACATGTTGGTACACTATTACTTATCAGAAACGCATGACGCTGAGTTACTGATAGCGACACTTCTGCTGGTTATATGACTATACAATTTTGCTGATCAGAAACGCATAGCATTGTATTATTGTTAAGGATATTTATAAATTCAGATATGCACTGCTTTAAGGGTCCTTTTTTTGCTAGTGACATTTCCGTTGATTAGATGACCCGACAAGGTTGCATTAAGTAACACATTGGGTTGCCGACAACATGCTGTTGGTCATATAAACTTTCCAAGTTTTTTTTTTCTAATCAAAATAATGCACAACTGGTATTGTGGGTTCATGACGGTATACTGTTACTATCCAGAAACGCACAGCATTGAGTTTTCTTGCTAGTGACGTTTCTATCAGGTATATGACTGTGGGTGTTGGAATACACAATGTTACTGTCTGTAACATTTCGGTCCCTTGTCCTATACCCTATTGTTTATCTGAAGTATGCTAATACCACTCTCTGCTAGTTATGACTGCAGGGAGTATAACACCAGCAATACACGGTTGAGGCCGCATATGTCCTTTTGGTCATACTGGCCATGCGACTGCTTTTTCTATGATCATCAGAGATATACTATAGGTGCTAGTATTATTTTCTGTTGATTGGAAGACCGTACTGCGGTCAGTCAGGAATAGACAACACTATAGTGGTTCTTGTCCTCCTGTCCTGAATCTATTACCTTGGGTCGCTGCACATAAATAAAACACAGCAGTAGAAGGTGTCTGTGTCCTCTGCTTTCTTTATTACTCAGAAAAAACACCATATTGGCTAGTGGCCTCTCTGTTGAATGTAGGACCTATAAACCTATTAAGCATCAGAAGCTCACACTTGGAGCTTCTGTCCTTTCTCTGGGCTTAGGTTATATGGTATCTTACTACATATGAGAAATACACACCTAAGGTTGGTTGTGTCTTCTCTATCCTACAGGTGTCTGTATATCAGAAAACACAGCAGTGGAGGCTGGGGGTGTCTATCTGTTTTTCCATATTAAGTCTGAGCTTGCTATCCTTCGGAAATACAAGATCTAGGACCTGTATATCTGGGACATTTTGGTCACTTTATTTCAGACCTTATTTTCCATTCACATGGAAGGAACAGGATTTCTGATTGCGGGCCTTTACTTCTAGGCATGCCAGAGACATTCCCTAGACCTGAACCCAGTAGGGTTATAGGACACTGGAAGGAGGTCATAAAATCACCTAGTAGGTTCTTTTTAGTAGGAAAGGGGTTACGCTGTTAGGGGCTGTTTGCCTAAAAAATTCAGCATCAGGATTTTTTCTGACTGGTTCATCCGATCCGAGCTTTATAGCTCAGTGTATGTCCTTCATGTCACCCCCTCGGACGAACTGGATATGAATAACCAATATTCATCTTTTACTCCTACTATGGCATTGGTCCCTTGTGGTAGGGATCTGCTTAACTTAACACTCCTTGGTGCGTGGAGTGGATCATGACCTCAAACACTGGATTTTTACAGAATACTGTATTCTGTTGGCGTGTGGCACTCATGGGTTTACCCTGAGATTATAGGGTAAAATGTATCTGCATATTATACGCGGGGGGCGGTGAAACGTTTTCTTTCCCCGACACCTTTGTTCTTTTCTGTTATATACCAATGAATGCAGTGGTTACTCGCAATTTTGTAACAGGCTTCTTTTCTGCGTAGTTTAATGATCGACTCGCAGGGTTATAAGGAGCCTAGGGTATATAGAACAATCTCACATCTGACATGTCGGTATTCAGATGGGAAGGAACCCAGAAATGGGGAATGACCAGGATGGGACCTGCTTGTCAACCGGCTTGCAGAGCAGCTGTTTTATCCGGTCTAGCAGTGTACGTTGGAGACAGGAGTTTGTCCACGCGTATTGGCGGACGCACGAACGAGCCACGCCAAGGCATCCTGTGGTCCGGACACTGACCAATAAGTGTCCTCGCTATAAAGTCACATGCATTCCAATGAATGGAGGTGGACAGGTGGACTGAAGGGAGTGCAGGAGCACACCAAACGCCCTGCTTGGTCACATACCTGTCCAGTCATTTGAGTGAAGGGAATAGACTTCCCTTAATCTAGTATCCTTGAGTGGGTTTATTTCCTTGTTTCACCAGGACTATGGCAAACAAAAAAGGGGGACCCACAAGGATTGTACGTCGGGAGACCCTGTTTCTTTCTAAACCATTCTCCTGTACAGACTAGTGGCTTAAAACCACATGTTTTTTTCTGGGTTGATCAAAGTAGGTCTTTGTTTCACAGAACAAATCTCTGACTAAACTTTGGATGGTCTTATGCAGCTTTGCAGACACTATCAACCACGATGGCTAGAATATTGGCGCAGCCAACCTTTCTATCCTAAAGAATACTCAAGCTCTCAGAATTTTTTTCTTTAAGAGCACGTGCCACCTAGACTCTGCATCCAAAGAGGAGACAGGAGCATAGGTGGAGCAGACCTGCAGGTCATTTTCATGATCCAGCTAGGATACCCTCATCACACACTAGGAAGTGGAAGTGGTGAAATAAAATCAGATTCTGACATCTAGCAAAAGACCTTGCAGGCAAGGGTCCCACCCTAAAGTAGGCCTGTTGGTTACTCGTCTATCCTCTCGGGTGCCGTCCTGGAAGGTGATGAGAGAAAACGGACGTTACTTACCGGTAACGGTGTTTCTATGAACCTTCCAGGACGGCAGGCCTACTTCCCGCCCTATGTGGAGGGAAAAGATAAGCTAAACGCTAGGTGGTAAGTACCTATACGGAACAATGTCCCTTGTGAACCAGTTCAGGACTACTCTAATTCATACTGAGGATCAAGGGGAAGGGTGGGGACTTTTAAATTGTTAAGTGATTGTGTTTCCTGTGGGGAGGAGCCATCATCTCTCGGGTGCCGTCCTGGAAGGTTCATAGAAACACCGTTACCGGTAAGTAACGTCCGTTTTTTAGCGGATGGGATGGCAGACGGGTGTCAGTGGACACATCTCTGCTGACATCCGCCTGCCCATAGGAGTCAATGGGTGGCATGCAAAATGGGCAGGCAGATCCGAGTGGGGTTAACGTGTGAAAGGGGCCTAACAGCGCAATAGACTGGCTAGTGGTGAATGGACCCTAAGGGCCCTTTCACGCCTAATGCAGTGGGAGGCATTTTTTACCATACTCCAACTGCATAGACAGTCCAAAATCCAGGCTATCCTATGGGCATAGTTCACACCATTGCAGTGCAGTGCAGAAAAGTACAGCATGCCACACATGCAAATGCACTGCACTGCATCAAAGTGCACATAGAAGCCCAAGGAAAGCAAGAAGAAGGAAGTGACCTCACAGGACAAATGCAGATAGAAAAATGCTTGTCAACTGCATGTAAACATGCAATACTGCATGTAAAACATACATCAATTGAATGCATAGGTACAAGGAAGAAAAAAACGCAGTAACAAGCAGTTTCTGATGTGACTGGGCCCTAAAAGTTGGTAAACTGTGTAAAGACTTACAGCTGGAGAAAGCAAAAGCAGTCGCAACATTTTTTATAATTATTAGCATCTATGGCAGTGGTCTCCAAACTGCGGACCTTTGCTTGCCTTTATCCGGCCCTTGGGGCACTATCCCTCCCACTGATACAAGACACTATTCTGCCATCTGACACTCACAATGGAGCACCATTTCTCCCACTGACACAACTAATGGAGCACTATTACTCCCTATGATACCAGCAATGGGGCACTATTCCTCCCCCTAATACCAGATATTTACTAACAATGATGACAGGAAAATTTCCACTCCCGCTGGCCAAAGTCCGGCCCTCCAAGAGTCTGAAGGACAATAAACCGGCCCTTTGTTTAGAATGTTTGGAGACCCCTGATCTATGGGATAGTATAACATTGTCAATTTTGTTTTGCTTCAATTTGAACTAAAACTGAATCATCTTTATTATCCATTTTCTGCACAGGACTTCCCTTCATGCCACCTTTTTGGGGACTTGGATTCCATATATGTCGCTGGGGATACTCAACTACCGAAATGACTCGGGAGGTGGTGAAAAATATGAGTAAGGCCAATATGCCTTTGGTAAGAGGACAGAAATACCTATACATTTATTTCTTCTTGGGGTAAAAATTCTAAATTCTTCATTCATAAATCTTAAAACTGAACTCGGAGCAATTCTGTATATACAGATGAAATGCATATACAAGAATTGTACAAAAAGATTTATATTTCTGTCCTTCCAATCCTGAGATTATATATATATATATATAATGTGTGTGTGTTTGTGTACACACACAACACTGCCATAGAGCGCAGACCTGATTTTCTTTATCGTACATCACGGGACACAGAGCGGCATTCATTACTATATGGTTATATGGAGTACCTTCAGGTGTAGACACTGGCAATCTCAAACAGGAAATGCCCCTCCCTATATAACCCCCTCCCATAGGAGGAGTACCTCAGTTTTTCCGCCAGTGTCTTAGGTGTTAGTCATGGTTTAGCTTGCCTCCACATCCTTGGGATTAGGTGAGCTAACCGGTTCTGTCCAAAAAAGCCTCAGCGCTAAAGTGGTCAGTAACCGGACCCCAAACCCTTGGGGTATAGCCCATAATGCTTTTCTTTTTAGAGAGCTGGACCCTGGGCCCAGAACTTAGAAACCTTTGGGTGCCTAATGTTTCTGTTGCCAGAGTGCTATATGGGCCCAGGACAGTGGATCCTTCATAGGAACCCAGGGCCTGAAGGTCTAGACATCCCCACCGAGATGGGGGAAGATTGGGCCTCTTGCTTGGCAAAGTCCTGCGGCATGGAGCAGGTAAGTGAGGGGAAAACTTGCGGAACTTGGTTCTTAGCAGGTTTTTTCTGGGGGGTCACAGGGGACATGCCTAAAGTTATGCACTGCATCTGGCAAACTAGTCACATATCATAAAGATAGGATGGCTCTATATGTATTATTCCCCATAAGATGTGACCTCCCTTGTAGTGTTGGAAAAGCATTGAGTGGGGCCTGTGTTATATAAAAATATATGTGTGTGTCAGAGAGCTGTGCTTACCTGCAAGCCTCCAGGCGATGCTCCATTCAGTCTTCCTCCTCACGGCCTGCAAAGCAGGCAAAACGCTGACCTCCTCATGGCTGCAGTTTGCTGGAGCAGAGAGGTCCCTTCCTCCCAACCCCACCCCCCCCCTGTCGGGAGGGGCATTTCCTGTTTGAGATTGCTGGGGGGGAAGGGCGGGTCAGTGGCTTAAGGAAGGGGCGGCCCTTCCTTGTTTGTTCCATATAGCTCATTCAATACTTTGGAACTGAGGAGGAAAGACCAGAACGGCAAGCACGGGGCGCCGAGGACACACAGTGGCCAGAAAGAATATTGCAGTCTTCAGAAAGACTGTTTTCAAGCCTAGGAATAGGCTGTTTCTTTTCCATCTCATAGTTTTTCTTGCAATACTACTCAGGGGGACAGAATGTTTTTTCTTTCCTAGATTTGAAAAAAAAAAAAAAAAAAAAGAGAAGTGTCATCTAGGGGAGAGGAAGCATTTTTTATCCCCCAAACAGGTGTTTGGGCATTTAACTATTTATAAGTCCCAGGTACCAATAAGTAGCAGGTGTACCTCGGTATTGTACCATGGCATCAAAAAACAAGGGTACAAGAGGTGGGGATTCCCCCAGAGAGTCTGAGGTCTCGGACAATGCTATGCCGCTGCTTTCCCCACAGGGAGCCTTGGGGCCATCGGGATCTGGGGCTGGAGCTGACGCGGGTCAGTCCAACCCTAAGATGGTCACGGAGGAGGTATTACTCACCTCTTTAAAAGAGATGCAGAAAAGCATGGGTAAAATGATAGCCGCAGCTATGCGGGGCAGTAAGCGGAATAGATCTCCGTCGCCCGAGCGCGGACCCTCAGAAGAGGAGGTCCTTTCCTCAGGGGAATTGGACGACCTCTTGGACAAGGACCAAGTAGGTTCAGGGATCGAAGATCCGGATACAGAGGAGTCTGGGGCAGTCTCCCTGAGGGAGAGCTGGTGGATTCAAGGATTGTCGGACTTGGTCCATAGGGCATTCAACTTGCCAGTACCAGATCTCCAGGTATCGACGGTTTCAGCTTTGGGTTCACTGAGGGCGCCTCAAAGCAATGCTGTGTTTCCGATCCATCCTCTATTAGAGGGAGTTTTGTTCCAAGATTGGAACAAGCCAGATAAGATCTTCTTACCACCTAAGAAGTTCTCTGTCCTATATCCTATGGAAGAAAAATTTTCCAAAAGATGGGCTACTCCTGCAGTGGACGCAGCCATCTCATGTGTTAACAAATCGTTAACATGCCCTGTAGAAAACATACAGATGTTCAAGGATCCAGTTGATAAGCGCTTGGAAGCACTACTTAAGAACTCCTTCACTACTGCAGGGGCAGTAGTACAGCCAGCTGTGGCTGCGATTGGGGTCGCTCAAGCATTATCGGATCAATTTAAGCAGATGCTTAAACTTATTCCTGCCCAGCAGGCAGAAGAATTTTCGGATGTCCCTAAGGCCATATGTTTTACGGTAGACGCAATCAAGGATTCTATCCAGCAAGCGTCACGTTTATCGTTATCCCTTATCCATATGAGAAGACTCTTATGGTTAAAAAGCTGGGAGGCTGAGCCCCCATGCAAGAAGCTCCTGGTAGGGTTCCCCTTCCATGGAGGACGACTCTTCGGAGAAGACCTAGATAAATACATTCAGACCATTTCAAACGGCAAGAGTACTCTCTTGCCAACTAAGAAGAAGGTTCAGGGGCCTGCGTTTAAACGACAGTATTCCCCTGGGCAGGGGCCCTCTAATGCCAAGCAGTATCGACGGCCTCCTGCAAAAGCAAACTTCGGCTTCAACAGCAAATCACAAGGACAGGCTGTTAGAGGCAAAAGGCAGTGGTTTCGCAAACCAGCAAAACCAGCCCCCAAGCCAACCTTATGAAGGGGCGCCCCCACCCACGAAGGTGGGGGGAAGGCTGCGACTCTTTTCAGAGATTTGGGAAGCCAGCATTCCCGACGAGTGGGTACGGTCTTCCGTGGCCACAGGCTACAAATTAGATTTCCTAAGGTTTCCTCCTCCTCATTTCCAGGAGTCGAGGATTCCAAACGATCCGCCTCGGATTCCGGCCAGCCTGGAACAGGGGCTGGGTTTCTACTCCAACCTATTCATCATCCCCAATGGAGATGTCAGGCCAATTTTGGACCTAAAGATGGTAAATGCATATCTAAAGATCCGCTCATTTCGGATGGAATCCGTGCGGTCAGCAGCTGCCACACTCCAGAAGGACGACTTCATGGCGTCCATAGACATAAAGGATGCCTACCTTCATGTTCCAATTTATCAGCCACATCAAAGATATCTACGCTTCATGGTGGCTTCGCGTCACTTCCAATTCGTGGCGCTTCCCTTCGGGTTGGCTACGGCCCCCCGGGTGTTCACGAAGGTCCTAGCTCCGATCCTAGCCAAGCTAAGGATCCAAGGGGTCACGATCCTAGCATACCTGGACGACCTCCTAGTCATAGACCACTCGTCTCCCGGCTTGGAGCGAGCAGTGGCCCTCACGGTCCAATACCTCGAGAGGTTCGGCTGGGTCCTAAATCGAGAAAAGTCAGCTTTCCAGCCCACAAGGCAGTTGGAATATCTCGGCATGAGATTAGACACAGAACAACAAGGAGTGTTCCTACCTCTGAGGAAGGTAAAAGCCATCAAGGAATTAATCCTACTGGTTCTAAGCAAGAAAGAACCGACTATTCGCCTATGTATGAGGTTACTAGGCAAGCTGGTGGCCACATTCGAGGCGGTACCATACGCCCAGAGCCACACTCGCATCCTACAGGCAGCCATCCTGTCAGCATGGAGCAGAAGGCCACAGGCCTTGGATATCCCGTTGCCGCTCTCATCAAGAGTCCGACAAAGTCTGTGTTGGTGGTTAGACCCTCAGAATCTACTGAAAGGGAAGTCTTTCAGCCCAGTGGCTTGGAAGATAGTGACCACAGACGCCAGCCTGACGGGCTGGGGAGCAATTTTGGATGGTTGCACTCGCCAAGGTACTTGGGCAAAGCCAGAGAAGCAGTTGCCCATCAACATCTTGGAGCTCAGAGCTGCTCGACTAGCCCTCAGGGCTTGGACGTCAAAATTGCAGGGGTTCCCGGTGAGAATTCAATCAGACAATGCCACGGCCGTGGCATACATAAATCACCAAGGGGGAACCAGGAGTCAAGCCGCTCAGAGAGAGGTGGTGAGCTTGATTCTCCTATGGGCAGAGGCTCATGTGCCCTGCATATCGGCAATATTCATTCCAGGAGTGGACAACTTTCAGGCGGACTTCTTAAGCCGCCAGACTCTATGGCCGGGGGAATGGTCTCTGCATCCACAAGTCTTTCAAGCACTCTGCCAAAGATGGAGAGTGCCGGACGTGGATATCATGGCATCGAGACTCAACAAGAAACTAGACAGGTTCATATCCCGCTCAAGGGATCCGATGGCCTGCGGAACCGATGCGTTGGTTTGCCCTTGGCATCAGTTCAAACTTCTTTATGCGTTTCCCCCGCTCCAGTTACTACCCCGCCTGCTGCGCAGGATCCGGGTGGAGCACATACCAGTCATCCTGGTAGCTCCAGCATGGCCCAGAAGGGCATGGTACTCACTAATCTTAAGGATGGTAGTGGGAGACCCTTGGACTCTTCCTCTACGGCCAGACCTGCTATCGCAAGGTCCGATCCTCCACCCTGCCTTACGGCATCTAAATTTGACGGCCTGGAAGCTGAATCCCTGATTCTCAGGGGTAGAGGTCTGTCTCAGAAAGTAATCTCTACCCTAATCAGAGCCAGGAAACCGGTCTCTAGGGTGATTTATTACAGGGTCTGGAAGGCCTATGTAGGCTGGTGTGAGTCCAAGCGATGGCTTTCTCGCAAATTTACCATCGATAGAGTATTAAGTTTTCTCCAGCTAGGAGTGGATAAAGGATTGGCATTAAGCACAATCAAAGGACAGATTTCTGCTCTGTCAGTGTGGTTTCAGCGGCCGCTGGCCACCCACTCGCTGGTTAAGACCTTCCTTCAAGGGGTCTTACGTATTAGACCTCCAGTTAAATCCCCGCTTTGTCCGTGGGATTTAAATCTTGTTCTGTCAAGTTTACAGAAACAACCGTTTGAGCCGTTGGCTGATATTCCTTTGGTTCTACTGACAAGGAAGTTAGTATTTTTGGTTGCCATAGTTTCCGCAAGAAGAGTTTCGGAGCTGGCGGCCTTATCCTGTAAGGAACCATATCTTGTTTTTCATAAGGACAGGGTCGTTCTCCGACCTCATCCTTCCTTCCTACCGAAGGTCATATCCAGTTTTCATTTGAACCAGGATTTGGTATTACCATCCTTCTTCCCTAAACCTACTTCCAGAAAGGAAGGGTTGCTGCATACCTTGGATATCGTCAGGGCCATGAAGGCCTATCTTAAAGCTACAAAGAAGATCCGGAAAACAGATGTGCTGTTCATTCTACCGGATGGGCCCAAGAAGGGGCAGGCAGCTGCAAAGTCCACCATTTCTAGGTGGATTAAGCAATTAATCACTCAGGCCTACGGCTTGAAAGGGTTGCCTCCTCCAGTATCATTAAAGGCTCATTCTACTAGAGCCATGGGCGCCTCCTGGGCAGCACACCACCAGATCTCTATGGCTCAAGTTTGCAAGGCGGCAACCTGGTCTTCTGTCCACACGTTTACAAAATTCTACAAGTTGGACGTAAGAAGGAATACTGATACTGCCTTCGGGCAGGCAGTGCTGCAGGCTGCAGTTTGAGACCCTCGGATTCCGGGGGCTCCTCTTTTTTGAGTTAAATTTAAAATTTAAAAATTATTTTTCTCAACTAAGTTGGATTTATTATGATTTGAGTATATCTCTAAATTAAATCCTTTTGTCTTGGAGATGTTCTCCCTCCCCTCATTGTAAGCATTGCTTTGGGACATCCCATATAGTAATGAATGCCGCTCTGTGTCCCGTGATGTACGATAAAGAAAAAGAGATTTTTAATACAGCTTACCTGTAAAATCTTTTTCTTGGAGTACATCACGGGACACAGAGCTCCCACCCCTCTTTTTTGAGGACCATTTTGGGAGGCATACTGCTTGCTACAAAACTGAGGTACTCCTCCTATGGGAGGGGGTTATATAGGGAGGGGCATTTCCTGTTTGAGATTGCCAGTGTCTACACCTGAAGGTACTCCATATAACCATATAGTAATGAATGCCGCTCTGTGTCCCGTGATGTACTCCAAGAAAAAGATTTTACAGGTAAGCTGTATTAAAAATCTCTTTTTTCTCTGCTGTGGTTAAGTAACAAATACAGGTCTTGTCCCCCCCCCCCCCCCCAGCTGGTGATTGGGCAGTGAAGAAGAAGCAAGCCGATGAGTTCATCTTTATGTCATTCTACTCTCTTCTTCTATCAGCATGAGCAACACAGCACAGTTGATTGCAATGCTTCTCCTTTTCTCAGTCTGACCTCTGCTGTATATGGACCGCAAGAGGCTGAAAACAGCTCAACTTCATGTGCTTATACTGCTTGTGCTTAAAATTGTATATATGTGATTATATATTCATGAATACAGTGCTGTATTAATTTGGAGTTCAGCTTTAAGGAATACAACCTGATCTCTTCTCTGGCCCAACCTGTGATTGTACAGTAAAAGCACCGAAAAATCATAGTGATGAGTCATGTCTCTGTTCACTCTGCTTTTTCCTACTGCCAACATTTTCTTGCCAGCTCATGTGTTCTGCGGAACATGTGATTGGCCACTAGTTCTGCCTCTCCCAGTCTGTACAGTGGATTCCGGGTCTTTTAATGGGTGAAAAGGTGTATGTATTGCAGAGATGAACTGCACATTTTTGTGTATATATATATATTTTTTTTTTTGACATATGCTTTAACATGTGGATGAAATGTTCAGGAAAATGTTGATCCTTCTACACTTGGCAAAAGTTTTGATTTGAATGGACTGGAGGAAAGTATATTGTTGAGGTTTACATACAATTTACTACATTATACAGGCGACCACTGTTGACCTCCTCCTGAAAACACTAATGAATTATGTATACGACCACTGTTGACTGATGGTTGAAAACACTTGTCAGGTTGATCCTATGGCCACATGGCTATGACCTTACTAACTGCATAATAGTTCTGAATTGGTGACTCACATTAAAGTCTAAACATTTGATCTGCAAATTTGTTCCAAAATGTCTAAGTAGCACATGTGAAGAAGTTTAGCAGTGGCAGCTGACATATCTTGAATATGAGGAGGTTCTTTTAATGGCTGCCTTGAATGCTCTGCCACAGTAATGTCCAGGAAGTCTGGAATATAAACAAATGGTGACCAAGAGAAGACAGTTGTTTAACCTATTCTGATGTGTAATCTTTTCACACCTATATGATGTTTCCCAGGATGTACAATGGAATGACATTGACTACATGGATGCATACAGAGACTTCACATTCGACCAGACACGATTTAAGAACTATGCAGAGATGGTCAAAGAATTCCATGAGCAAGGTCGTAAATACATCATGATTGTGGTAAGAAACAATGATAGAATACAAATGTAGAGTATATAGGAAATACATTTAAAGTGTATCTATAGACAAAACATTTTGGAAACAGCAAGCAAGAAGTTAAAAATCTATCAGGTGACTTTATTTTTATTTTTTTTGCTGTCTGTACCCACTGTGTAGATTCACTCTTTGTTTGTCCTAGTGACCAGAGGCGGCTCTTTAATTAGCCGGTCGCCGAAGGCCTCGCACTCACAGGGGCCTCACAGCCACCTAACTTACCCAATGCATTACTCCAGTCTTGAGGGTCAGGGTACCTTAACGCTGCTGTGCTCAGGCAGCGTTAAGAGCCCTGACTCAGGAGCGGGGCCACCAGCATCCCTAACAACCAGTGAATATCGGTGACACCGCCCCTTGTGACGTCAATGACCCAGCATGCCCTCAGTCAATGACGTCACAAGGGGCGGTTTCACTAGGTGACATCACCGGGTGCCCCCCCCCCCGCCCTTAGGTATTAAAGAGCAGGATCTGGGGGCCACCTTGTTAAAGGGGGCTTCCAGATTTCAATAAGCCCTCGTGCCCGCAGACCCCCACAACCACCGGCCAGGGTTGTGGGGAAGAGGCTCTTGTCCTTGAATTATTTTTCCCATCATGGTTGTGAGTGGGGGCCCCATGTCAAGTTTTGCCTCAGAAAGCCTAGAGCCGCCTCTGCTGGTGACCATTTTCAGAGGGACAGTTCGAGATGAGAAAAACATAATATCTTAAATGTACTGTATAGGACATTAAGTGATAAGGGTTATATAGATTTACCTTCAGATGATTGGACACAGTCAAAGGCTTTGTGGGGAATGCCCCCAGTGCTCCCTCATAAAACCCCACCCACTTCAGTGATGGACCCCTTTTGATATGGAGAAGTCTTCTAAAGCATTCTTTTTAACTTTTCTTTGACTGACACTTTTATCAAGATCTGATTGCCTCAGGGCTCACTAGCAGTTTTTCGGATCCTTGACTCGCCTGGGTTATCCTGTGTCCCTTCCCAAACATGCCAATAACTTTTCATATTGCATCTATTTCATGAGGGCTCCACGGGGAAACCACTTGTTTAACCACTTCCCGCCCGGCCTATGGCCGATTTACGTCCGGGAAGTGGTTATGAAATCCTGACAGGACGTTCTAGAACGTCCTGCAGGATTTCATGCCGCGCGCGCCCGTGGGGGCGCGCATCGCGGCGATCGGTGATGCGGGGTGTCAGTCTGACACCCTGCATCTCCGATCTCGGTAAAGAGCCTCCGGCGGAGACTCTTTACCACGTGATCAGCCGTGTCCAACCACGGCTGATCACGATGTAAACAGGAAGAGCCGCCGATGGCTCTTCCTCACTCGCGTCTGACAGACGCGAGTAGAGGATAGCCGATCGGCGGCTCTCCTGACAGGGGGGGTTAGCGCTGATTGTTTATCAGCGCAGCCCCCCCTCGGATCGCCACACTGGAGCACCAGGGTGGGCAAAAAAAAAAAAAAGCTAAAAAAAAAAAAAAAGTCTAAAAAAAAAATAAAAAATAAAACATAAAGAAAAAAGATGCCAGTCAGTGCCCACAAATGGGCACTGACTGGCAACAATCAGTGCTGCCACCCCAGTGTCCATCAGCGCCACCCCAGTGTCCATCAGCGCCACCCCAGTGTCCATCAGTGCCACCCCACAGTGCCCATCCATGCCCAGTGCCCACCTAGCAGTGCCCATCTGTGCCACCCATGAGTGCCCATCTGTGCCGCCCATGAGTGCCCATCTGTGCCGCCTATGAGTGCCCAGTGCCGCCCATGAGTGCCCATCAGTGCCGCCTATGTGTGCCCATCAGTGCCGCCTATGTGTGCCCATCAGTGCCGCCTATGTGTGCCCATCAGTGCCGCCTATGTGTGCCCATCAGTGCCGCCTATGTGTGCCCATCAGTGTCGCATACCAGCGCCGCCAATCAGTGCCACCTCATCTGTGCCCGTCAGTACTACCTCATCGATGTCCATCAGTGCCATCTCATCGGTGCCCATTAGTGCCGCCATATCAGTGCCCGTAATTGAAAGAGAAAACTTATTTACAAAAAAATTAACAGAAAAAAATAAAAACATAATTTTTTTTCCAAATTTTCAGCCTTTTTTTAGTTGTTGCGCAAAAAAAAAAATCGCAGAGGTGATCAAATACCACCAAAAGAAAGCTCTATTTGTGGGGAAAAAAGGACGCCAATTTTGTTTGGGTACAGTGTAGCATGACCGCGCAATTGCCATTCAAAGTGCGACAGTGCTGAAAGCTGAAAATTGGCTTGGGCGGGAAGCTGCGTAAGTACCTGGTATGGAAGTGGTTAACAATGGCAGAGACAAGGTAGAAAGGAGCTGAGAAAAAATGACCTAATAGCACTCATGCTACAAATGGCACTGAGAAAGTCCAGTAAAACATTCAAGGCAATAGCTGATCTCCTGCACCAGAGCAAGGTTATATACTGACACAGCTTCCTTCCTCTAATTCTAGTTCCCTCTCAGACACACAACAGACTGCCTATCTGACAAAGGCAGATTTTAAGGCAACTCTGTGATTTAATTGGAAACTCTAAAACTTCTAGAGCCTTTGGTCTTCAGGGCCCAAAAGTGCTCTTCTGCCTCTCCACCACCTGAATCTATTCAGGAGTTTGACACTGAATCCCCTAACCTCTGAAGGTTCATAAAAAAGAAGGTGAAGTTGATACAGAAGAGAATCCTGCAGAGGAAATTTCACCTCCTGCATTTTATGATGAACAGACTAGGGCTTCACGCCATATGATTTTTACTTTGAGCTCAATAATTGATGTGGTGCGAATTGGCCGCCGTTGGCCGCCATTGCTGCTCAGCGTGTGGAAAGTGCGGGAGAGCGAGCCTCGCCTCAAGAATAAACCCGATCCCTCTCGCGAAACCGATTGCTACACCCCTGGCACGTTTGGAGATGGAGTCCCCATAGAACCAGGTAGGATACATAGTGACCCTTTAAGGAGCTGTGTCAGTCCATGGACGTCTGAGGCCTCGTACACACAACAGAGTTTCTCGGCAGAATTCACAGAGAAACTCGGTCAAAACCCGGATTCTGCCGAGAAACTCTGTCGTCTGTACAGTTTTGGCTCGATGGAGCCACCGAGGAACTCGACGAGAAAATAGAGAACATGTTCTCTATTTTCTCGTTGTTCTATGGGAGAAGGCGGCCCGCCGAGCTCCTCGGCGGCTTCATCCCAAAACTCGACGAGGAACTTGACGTGCCAAGCACGTCGAGTTCCTCTGTCGTGTGTACGGGGCCTGAGAAAAGGATTTTACGAGAGCACTAGATTCCCTTTTTTGTCTTATATGCCCTGACTGCTATGGCTTTTCCCTGAGTTGGATTTCATCGTGCTGCTTCTGCTGTCTGTGGCTGCTGTCCTCTGAGAACAGGGAGGTTCTCTGATTAAGCTTTGTGACCTATTGTAGGTCGAAGCATTAAGGTGAGAGGCCATTCCTGTCATATGGTGGTGGTTCTCCCGGATTCTCCCTTTTGGAGTTTTTTGCACCGATTCATTCGTATTTGGAATTCATTTGCACCTGAGCACTTTAGATGGACTTTCTATCTTTTATATCATATATATTCCGTTTTGGATCTATATTTTGAGCACTATATATGGACTTTATATAGTTTATATTGCATAATTTGTGTGTGGTTTTATTTACTCAATTTCATGTTTTGCGCTGCACTATTATTATTGTATATCCATGTGAGGTGTTTTATTTGAATTTACCTTAGTGCTGGCTTGCATATTTTAGTTTTTTATATTTTTCCAGCGCTGAATTACTTTTTATTACTAGTGCGAATTAGCACCCAGAATATCCTCAGTCTAAATCTCCTATGGCAAAGTCTAGAAAGACCTTTTGCTTGCACAAATTAACTGTGCTTTACAGAGGCATTGGCCAAATCCTGAAAGGGTATTCCTTCCTCCAAAACGCTTTGCTGAGGTATGTCTTATGGACAAGGAATTTATGAAAAAAATGGCCCATCCCAGTACTGGATTTTGCCATTTCTGTTCTCAACAAGCATCTTTTTGTTTCTGTTGAGGATGCTCCCTCTTATATGGATTGGGTTGATAGATATTCAAAGCCCTATTTAAGGCAACCTTTGCTGGTGCTGCCTTTCATCTGATGATTGTGGCCGTGTCAGTTGATTCTGAGCATGCGTGGGTTTTTTTTTTTTTTATCTTGATTTCTCTTTATTGTTTTCCAAAAAATAGATATAAATACAAATAATTTATATGTTTACATATCAGTAGTATAAATTGTCTAATTCAATTCCATTAATACATATAAACAAGCATATATTATTTAAATTCATTAATTTAACACATCCCCTCCCTCTCTTCTCCCCCCTCCCGCCCCCCCTACTGATATTATAGAAAAATAGGAGAAGGTATCTTAATTTGAGTTTATCTTTTGATTGGTTAATAAAGAGGAAAAAGAAAAAAGAAGTCAAATCCAAGAGGCATAGAAAAGGAATCAAGCCGATCAGAAGCCAAAGAGAACAGAGGGAGCTTGATTTCTCCTTGTCGTTGGAGATCTTTAACAATATCTGGGATGGGGGGGGATTTACAAACCCCATATAGAGGCTATCTCTCCAAGGGAACTCCCATTTCTATCAACCAAGGCCCCCATACTCTTCTGAATCTATTATAGTTTCCTTGTTTAATATAGGCCACCCTCTCGCACCAAATCAAGGCATTGATGGTTTCAACCCAGTTCTCGATTGATGGAGGAGCAAGCGCTTGCCATCTCTGTGCTATTAGCTTCCAAACTTGGAATAGGCACCTAAGCACACTTTCCAAAGCTCCTGCGGGGATTCTATGATCTTCCATATCTCCTAGCAGGCAAGTTCTAGCCTCCGGCTCTAAAGAGGTCTTAAAGATTTTATTAATCCTGTTTATCACTTCTGTCCAATATCTAAAAAGCTTGGGGCATCTCCAGAACATGTGAATAAGATCCCCTGTTGCCTTGCACCTGGGGCATTCACCCCTTGGATTCCAGCCTAGTTCGAACATTTTTTTAGGGGTATAGTAGACCCGGTGCAGTAGAAATAGATGGGACAATCTCTGTGCTGGGGCAATTGACACCAATGTTCCTCTATATAAGATATCGTTCCACTGCTCCGGGGTTAATAACCCAATGTCTCTTTCCCACCTTTCTCGGCTCTTGGAGACCCCAATTTGGCTTATGGCTTTAGCCCCCAATTTATCATATAGTGCAGAGATTTGACCTTTTGTGATATTAGTCTGAATCATTTTAAGAAGCGCAGGGGTATGAGTCTTAACCATCGGATGGATCTTGAACTGGGTCTGAAGGGCATGTCTAATCTGCAGATAATTAAAAAATGTTTTATTTGGTATATTAAATTCATCTCTCAGTTCCGAAAACGTTTTAATACAGTTTCCCTCGTACATGTGTAATAACCGTGTTATCCCTTGGTTCTCCCAGATTTTAGGAATTTCTATATCTTTAAGTTCTGTTAGGTTCTCATTATTCCAAAGGGGGGCAAACTCAGTTACACCAGTATATCCCAGCAAAGCTTTCGTAGTCTGCCACACTTTATTAATTAGCTTTACAGTTGGGCATTGATGATAAAATGAGTTTGCCTCCAGGGCTTCTATTAGAATTTTATGTGGGGCTCTTAATAGCATTAATCTAAAGCCGTTATTGCCCAGATTTTGGGAACCACACCCCACTATATGCTGTAGCTGAGATGCCAAGAAATATGTTCTCGGGTGTGGGACCGCCATCCCCCCCTCCTTCACTGGGAGTTGCATGGTCTGCAATCTGATTCTGGCCTGGCCTCCCTTCCACATTAACTCCCTGAATAGTGTTTCCATTCGCTTAAACCATATTTGGTTCACCCAAATTGGAGAGTTATGAAGAACATATAATATCTGGGGGAGCCAGATCATTTTTATCAGATTGCATCTCCCAGCTACAGAAAGGGGGAGGCGGCTCCAGATATCTTTTTTTAATTTCAATTTCAACAATAGTGGAGCTATGTTATTGCTGGTATACTCCTTGACCTCACTAGTAATCCAGACCCCCAAATATTTAAATTTTGTTGAAATTTTCAACTGGGGCATTTCGGCTATTGTCTGGTCGCCTAACGGATCTATTGGAAGTAGGGCCGACTTATCCCAGTTGACAATTAATCCCGAAAACCTTCCAAACTCCCTAACCATTTGGACCACTGTAGTCAGCAAGCTATCCACATTTCCTATAAAGAACAGGACATCGTCCGCGAAGAGCGATATCTTGTCTTCCTCTAGACCCCTTCTAAACCCCTGTATGTCTTTATTTAGTCTAGTTTTGATAGCAAGAGGTTCCATGGCAAGTGCAAACAGGAGCGGTGAAAGGGGGCAACCCTGTCTCGTCCCTCTCTCGAGCTTGAATGTATCTGAGACTTCACCATTAATTTTAATTTTTGCTCTTGGTTCTCTATATAGGAGTTTAACCCACTTAGTAAATGATGGACCAAATCCAAAGCTTTCTAATACCTTCCAAAGGTATTGCCACTCGATGCTGTCGAAAGCCTTAGCAGCGTCCAAGGCCAACAGTGCTCTAGGACCCTCATTGTCAGTGGGAATCTGTATATTTAAGAAAGCCCTTCTGATGTTTATGCTAGTTGACCTGTTTGGAATGAACCCTGATTGATCAGAGTGGATAAGGCTCTCAATGCACCCTTTTAGGCGATTTGCAAGTACTTTGGCAAGAATTTTTGCATCTGTGCAGAGCAATGATATAGGGCGATAAGAAGTAGGGTCTAGTTTATCTTTTCCCTCTTTATGGATTACAACAATCGTTGCCTCCATCATAGAGGAAGGAAGCTGCCCCTCCAAAAAAGCACTTTTTAACATCTGAAGCAGTACTGGTAGCAATATTTCACCGAAGCGCTTGTAGATCTCTATTGGGAGCCCGTCCGGGCCAGGTGATTTGTGGCTGGACATCCCTGCTACTGCCAACTGTAATTCTTCCATTGTAACTGGGGATTCCAATTTTTCCCTGTCTTTTTCTGACAGAGTTGGAACTGGAATTCCCTGAAAGAAGATTTCCATTCCTTCATTTCCTCCCCTAGACTTATAGAGAGATTTGTAAAAGTCGTGAAATATTTGTCTTATCTCGCTACCGTCAGTGGAAATGTCACCTGTTGGGGCCCTTATTACCGAAATATTTGAAGAGGGGGAGTTGGCCCGAGTCAGCAAGGACAGGACTCGACCCACTTTCTCCCCCTCCCCAAATTGAGTTTGTCTCTGGAATATTCGGTGGTTCTCTGCCTTTCTCATAGTGGACATTTTATAGACCTTCTGTTTGTCAAGCCACTCTCTTTGCCTGCTTAAGGACGGGGTCTCAATATATCTTTGTTCAGCTACCATCACTTCCCTTCTAAGATCCTCTTCCCATGCCCTAGACTCCCTTTGCACTCTTGCCACTTTCTGAATCGGCAAACCCCTTAAATAGGCCTTCAGCGAGTCCCAGACCACTCCCAGGCTTTGCCGAGCCTGTATTTATTTGAACATATTCTTTCAAGCTGTTCAGCAGTTCCTGTGGTTCACCCAGTAGCTAATATGGACTAATTTTCCACTCTCTTAGAGGGGTTCTCTTGCTCCTCCTAATGGCTAGATCCAATGGTGAATGGTCTGAGACTCCCCTTGGCCCATATTCTATCTCCTCAACCATGTCCAGTGCCAACTCATTGCCCAAGGCCATGTCGATTCTGGACAAGGTAGCATGGGAGCTAGAAAGACAAGAATACTGCCGGATACAAGGATGGCGAGTGCGCCAAATATCTTTTAATCCCGTCTCATCCAGGAAATGGGCCAATCGGCTCCCTTGTTCTATATTTGGTTCGTATGTCGAGGGAAATCTATCATAGGCTCTATCTAGGACTTCATTGTAGTCGCCTACTGCTATCAAGGGAATGTCGGTTTTGTCCAACATAAATTCCACTAGTTTCTGTAAAACGTCGAACTTAAATGGAGGGGGGATATAGATATTAGCAAGAATAGACGGCCTATTTTCAATAGAGCAAGCCAAAAATACATACCGGCCCTGTTCGTCTATCCAACTCTTCTCGCAAGTAAATGGCACACCCTTCCCTACCATTATACTCACTCCCCTCGAATATGAGGAGTGTACAGAGTGGTAGCGAAAAGGGAATTTTCGTAGACCCAACTGGGTCATTGTATCCTTGGTTAGGTGTGTCTCCTGTAGGCAGAGTATCCCTGCCCCCCTTCCTTCCATTGATGCTAGCACCAGTGCTTTCTTAGTGGGGTCCCCTAGCCCCCGTACATTCCATGATCTAATCCTCAAAGCCATGGACTAAATAAAGTAGCAATGACATGTTTTTTCTTTTTTCCCCAATCTTCCTGCCGCTTATCAAGACCAAGACCTCTCCTCTCCTCTATGATATTTAAGATACCTCTCTCTCCCAAAGTTCCCTCCCGTCTTCCCCCTCCCCCCTCCCGACACCCTCCCTCCCAAATCCCCCTCCCCTCCCCCCCTGCCCACCTGGGCTCCCCCATAGGGCTTCACCTGTGACCTCGCTACTCTCGCCTAACCACAACCATCCTCCCATTCTCACACTTATTAACCTCTCTCCCTCTGTTGAGGAGCGAGAACCTCTCGTCTCCCCCCCCCCACCCCCCAGTCAGAATCTGAATCCCCATCTCCCAGAGCCGAAAAAGAAAATACCTGCCTCCCCCCCCCCCCCCAAAAAAAAAAAAGGGGGGAACTGAAAAAAGGAAGGAAAAAAGGGACCCCTCAGTTGGTGAGATTAATCAAGTTATCTATAAGTATAACAATCTAAGCAATTTAGAATCATTGGCATAGTAAAAGTGAACATAGTGCACCCCCAGTTAATAGGATTAATCAATTATCAATGGATGTAGTACCTCAAGCAACCTGGAACCACTGTTAATATAAAAGTAAGCATAGTACAGCTATAAAAGTGTCAATAAAGTGTCAACAAACACAGATTGCTCCCTCTATAACCCAAACAACCCCCACCCCCGAAAAAAAAAAAAAAAAAACCCTTACCCCCTCCCCTTCCCCCTCTCTCCTTCTTAAAAAAAAAGTAGTGGAACATTTAGTGCCATTAATCTTATAGTGCAATTTTCCTTGTGTACACAATCAGACTAAAAAATAAAAAGGGGGGGGATAGAGAAAAAAAAAGGGGGGGGGAGGGACCTCGCAGTTAATTAAATTAAACTAATTATCCATAAACATAAAGACTCAAGCAAAATTAGAATCTTTGGCAATATAACAGTGAGCATTGTGTGACTATACGAGTGACAATAAATACGTATTACTCCCTCCCTCAGAGAAAAAAACAAAAAAAAAAAACAAAGGGGAAAAAAATTTCCTTGCCTTCCTCCCCCCTCCCCCCTCCCCCTTCTCCCTCTCTAAAAAAAAAAAAAAACACAAAATAGTGAAACATTTAGTACTATTAATCTTGTAGTGCTATTCTTCTTGTGTAGTCAATCAAGTTAAAAAAAAAAGGGACTTATTTCAATAGCACAGTTACTACCTAAAAAAAAAAAAGTGTCCCTCCAAAAAAAAAAGAAGGGGAGGCATATAGTTATGTTAAGTTAATGTCTATAGATCCTTGCTGTTTGCTTCCAGCCATTGTACCCCCTCTGCCGGTGAGTTGAAAAAAAAAAGTCCTGCCCAAGGCTGTAACCCGTAAGCGGGCCGGGTACTGTAAGGCAAATACCACCTTATGCTGCTGTAGGGTACGCTTTATTGGCATAAATTCAGCTCTGCGTTTTTGTAGACCAGGAGAGAAATCGGGGTAAAATTAGATTCTAGCTCCATTGTACATAATATCACCCATTCCCCTAGCTTTTTGAAGCAGAGTGACTTTATCGCCATAATAGAAGAGCTTAAAGAGTAATGATCTAGGGCGCCCTCCTTCCTGCGGGGGTTTAAAAGGCACTCGGTGAGCCCTCTCAATAGAGAAAAAAGACGAGAAAGTGGCGGGGCTGAAAATTTCCCTAAGCCAGTCCTCCATGAAGGCTATAGTATTGGGCCCCTCACTCCGTTCTGGAAGGCCGATCACTCGGACATTATTCCTTCGAAGTCTATTCTCGATTTCATCTAATTTGGCTGCTTGTTGATTTGTTTTCTCCTGTAAACCCCTGAGTTCATTCTCAAACGGATATAGGGTATCCTCAACCGTACTCATTCGTTCTTCCAAGGTAGTGACCCTTTCAACTGTTTTGCGCATGTCCTGATGTATTAAGACAAGCTCATCGCTCAAGTTCTTTAGCTGATTGTCAAAGCCCACCATGAATTCTTTACAGTCATTGACTGCCCGCAGAACATCTTTCAATGTAGGCTCCTCTACTAATTCAGGGCCAGGTGGGGTGGTAAGATCAGGTATCACAAGCGTAGCCAATGCAGGCGCAGTTCCATATACCTCCCCCCAAGCCAGTTAGTAGTAGTCGGGGCTTTGGTCCCAGTTAAGTTTGTGGGGTTAGTTGGTTTAGAGACTACCGACCCCTGACTTTTCCTGACACCCGCCGATACTATGGAACCCTTGGGCTGTGTAGCTGATGGTGATGGGCCTCCTTTAATAGGCGATTGGGATATGGGCTGAAAGGGATGGAAGAAGCGCTCCAGCTTAGCCGCTGCAACCTGGCTACCCTTCTCCTTTCCCTTAGCAGACCGTGTGGTAGGGGCTCCCTCTGAATGTTGCTGGTCCTCAGGGCCACGTTTATTAGCCATGGTAAACATGGAGGAGAAGAGAGAAAATACAGAGCACAATGTCTCACTAGTAATGCAGGGTGGGGGGGGGAATATCCCAGGAGCTCCTAAGGGCTATCAAAGACCCCCCTATCGTAACAGTTCATATGGGATGACAATCCTCCTTTGGGGTTAAATGGGCTGCAAGTTGTGGTATATGCAGTGTAATATGTACCCCCTGTACCCTATCCAGCAATCTATGCGGGAGGTGAACTTTAGAATATTTAAATCCGCTCCTCTCTTTTTCCCTTTTCTCCTTTCTCCCCCCCCCCTTCCTTAAAAGGTAGTTCAATCCACTCTCTTTGTTCCTTTGCAGATAGCAGTCTATTAAATGAAAGACACAAGGATTCAACAGAGTGTCACTGCCAGGAGCTCAGACAGCCACCAGGGAGCCTTAGGTGGCTATACCTGCGTGCTGGAGCAGCTGTCTCCTTACCGGTACCTCTGCATCTAACGTCCCGGCCTCTGCGGTCCTCTGTGGGCTCCTTTGTCCCCTCCGATGGTACCCCTGAAGAAGTTTTTCCTCCGGTTCGCGGTCCCGTCTCCCCAGCTCCGACCAGCGTGACAACAGTGGTTTCTCGCGAGATCCCGTAGTCTCGCGAGATCTCGGGAGTAGCGTGGCTCGGGTCCCGCACCGCTTGTGAGGCGACTCTGACCAAGCAGAGACACGGGCACACAGCCAGGTGATCTGCTCACCATCCAGCACCCAGCGTCAGCAGTCCTCCAACTCTAACCAAGCAAAGTCAAGGTGGGAGGTAAAAAGCAATCTCTTTGGGGTGGTAATCTCCGGTAGAGGGATTAGGTGTGTTACCACAGCATAATTTTTGCCCAGGGATGGGAGGGTGTGGAGGTCCTCACACACTCATGCTCACACCGCCACTCTCACTCTCACTTGCATCCGGCCACGCCCCCGATGAATTCATTCTTCATGCGTGGGTTTTTTAACCGATGGTCGTGTTTACTAACGATCGGTTTTGACCTATCGGTTAGGAATCCATAGGTTAATTTTAAAGCAAGTTCCTATTTTTTTAACCTAAGGTTAAATAACCTATGGGGCCTACACACGATCGGTTTTGACCGATGAAAACGGTCCTTCAGACCGTTATCCTCTGGCTATCCTATCGTGTGTACGAGGCCTTGCTCTCCTACACTGGACCTCTCTCCTTCATAGTCACCCAGTCAGGTTGAAGTCAAACAATCCAATAGCTGTTGCCTACATAAACAATCAAGGGGGTTCCAGAGGTTAGGCAGACCTGAATGAATTGCCCCAGTCACCTAAGAGAAAAAAAAACACTTTCTCTTTCGTTCATGGGCGGACATAGCTCCATTAATTCTTGACTGTAGGGTTATGTTCCGTCTATCAGGAGAGGACTGGGCAGACATGTTAAAAACATGTAACACAGCAAAGCTGAACAGGGGGTGGTCCCTCTGGCTATAACCCCTCACCCTGCAGTCAGCAGCTCAGTTTTTTCTGCCTAGCATAGAACGACCTGGCTCCCTAGGGGCCCATTGGTCCTGGAGAACTTTTATTTAAAATGTTTCTTTCTTTCTACTTTCTACTTTTTGATCCTGAGATCTACTATCAACTGCCGGCTGGGTGACAGGCTGGATAATATAGATTCTTGTAGTCTCCCCAGTCCAACCATCGAGCGTGAGCAGACCTTTAGCTACATGCTGGGTCGGCCACAACATACCTCATTGCTCCAGAGGTGGCCGGTGAGCTATGCTCCGGGGCTCACATATGACTGGGCTACTGCTGTCCGCGTTAAAGTGGGTCTGTCAGGAACGCATCCAGCGGTCCCCACGGGAGGCGTAAGTAAGGTTCGGCAGGATGGAACAGCTGGGCATTCCTGGAGTGGTTAATTAGGGGGTCTCTCACCCTCCCTTTCCTCTCTCCCTGTCCCTTCCCTCCTCCCCATGCATTGCTGGGCCTGCTTTGTTAACCGGGGGGTCCCTGGGGGGGGCTCGGAGGCCCAGCGTATTCGCTGCCTTTTTTTTTAACCACAAAACGATCAGCGCCATTTCGGGAGCGCCGGCACCATTTTCTTGTGGTCGTGCTGAACCTAATGCTAATACAGCTGGCGGCCGTTTTCTTGTAGCCATGTTTTTTCTCATGCTATTACAGCTAGCTCTAGCATTGATTTTGGCCTCTAGTCCTGGAATTGTCATTCTGAACGGCACAAACGGCACAGATCACCTCAGACACACACTGTGCAGGAGATAGAGTGGACTGCAGCGCTAAGCAGTGCCTGGGTCAGGGTGGTGAGTCCTCCGGGGAAACCCTTGGTCTTTAGCAGCAAGGAGGGTGGGCATTTTGTGTACTTTGACTTAGTCCCTGAGTGGCTGTCAGGTGAGCAGGGTCAGCATGGCATCAGAGGCTGGCGCTTCTTCCCCAGACATTCCTGTGATAGCAACTGGTGCCCCTGCACCTGCGGTACCTGTGGACGCTTTGTTGGCTGTCCTGGAATCCTTTGTACCCAGGATGGAAGCGGTGTGTGGGCGTAAAGGAAGGTAAAAAGTGCCCCCTCCCCCCACCATCTTCTGGGGAAAGTTCTGATTCAGACTCGAGCCTGGCTGTGGCACAGGGCCTCCGTTCTGAAGGGTCAGAGGATGCGGACCAGGACCATTTCGACAGTGAGGAAGACTCCGTGTCCAGTCAGCGCAAGAGAAGGCGCTTGTTGGAGCACTTATCACCGCAGGTGTCGGTCCCTTTTGGGTCCCACAAGCCGACCCGCACTGCTAAGGTGTTTCCTTACGTAACTTATTTTGATAAGTTTATAGGCAAGGGATGCAAACGACCGCAGAGGACTTTTTTGGTCCCAAAACGCATGGCGGTTCGTTGCCTATTTTTTTCAGGAGGCTCTCCTCAAAAGGGTATCTCCCGGTATCCAGGTTGAACAAGATAACCACGATTCCAGTAGAGGGGACCCCTGCATTTAAGGATCCTGCAGATAGGAGGTCTGAAGCAGTGTCCCGGTCCATGTTCACCATGCTGGGGTCAGCATTGCGGCCTGTATTGGCTGCGGCCCTGGTGTCACAGACTCTTACAGAATGGGCAAAATTGTTGCACCGTAAGTTGGAGAAGCAACAGACTTCCCTGGTCTGTGTGGAACTGGCTGACCAGTTGGCGCATGGCCTTAAGTATGTCTGCGATGCAGCCCTGGATACAGCTCCCTTGCTTTCCAGGGCCTCAGTATCTGCTATGGTACTACATCACCTGATTTGACTTAAATGCTGGTCCGTGGACCAGTCTTCCAAGAAGGCTCTGGCGGATTTGCCCTTCCAGTGAGAGAGGCTATTTGGAGCCTCGCTGGACGACATTATTAAAAATGGCACTGGAGGTAAGAGCACGCTGCTCCCACAATCCAGAAAAGGTAAAGAGCCACGCCGTAGACCAGGGCCCCCCTTTTCCGATCAGAATCTGTTTTTTAGTCAGTCTGGGCCCGCAGGTAAGCGTTCTCAGGCCGACAAGGGGCCAGCTGAGGGACAAAAGTGTCCCTGGGTTCACAAGCTAGTGGGTCTGCAAAGTGTTTTCATCAGAGTACAAGATAGTTTCTTTCTTGTCCACCAAACAGATACTTTCCCTCAAACCTTCATCTTCTTCTGGCTCGTCATAATGCCCTATTTGGGGCAGTGCGGGACCTGCTGAGGCACGGGGTGATAGTACCTGTGCCGCTGCCGGAAAGGTTTCAGGGTTTCTACTCCAATCTGTTTGTAGTCCCAAAAAAGGATGGGATCCTTCCAATCCTGGACCTCAAAGCCCTCAACACCTTTGTGAAGGTATGAAAGTTCAGGATGGAATCAGTTTGCTCTGTGGTTGCTGCACAACGGGGGATTTTCTGGCGTCCTTGGACATCAAGGACACATACTTGCATGTCCCCATATTTGCCAGGCATCAGAGATTTCTGCGTTTTGAGGTCGGGGACGACCACTACCAATTTGTGGCTCTCCCTTTTGGCCTGGCATCGGCACCAAGTGTTTTCACTAAGGTGCTAGCCCCGATTCTAGCTTTGCTGGGACAGCGAGGAATCGCTATCGTGGGCTACTTGGATGACCTCCTGCTCAGAGCTGCTTCAGGCTCAGAATTACAGGAGGATGTGGCGATCGCCAGTGGGACTCTTCAAAAGTTTGGTTGGGTGTTGAACCTCCAAAAGTCGGTGTTGGAGCCAACTCAGCGCCTGGAATACCTGGGCTTAATTCTGGACTCCTTAGAGGCAAGAGTCTTCCTCCCCTTTGGAGAAGTTACAGACTCTTCGGATGGCAGTGAAGCTATTGGCATCCTGCAGGTGGTCGACGCTGTGCTTCTGCATGCGAGTCCTGGGTCTCATGGTGGCTACCTTCGAGGTGGTACTGTATGCCCAATTCCACACACGTGTCTTGCAGAGGGAGATCCTATCCAAATGGGACAAGTCTCCGTTGTCGGTGGTGGCATATGTCAAACATCAAGGAGGAACAAGAAGCTCGGCTGAAGCATTGGAGGTAGCTCTCATCCTTCGATGGGCAGAGCGGAGCGTGCCAGCTCTGTTGGTCATATACATTCCGGGCGTAGAAAACTGGCAAGCGGACTACCTAAGTCGCCAGATGTTGGACCAAGGGGAATGGTCGCTACACCCGGATGTGTTTCAGCTACTTTGCCGGAGATGGGGTACCCCAGACGTGGATCTCCTGGCTTCTTGCCTCCATCGGAAGGTATGGAGGTTTGTGGTCCAAGGATCCCTGGGCGGACGCGTTGATGGCTCTGTGGGGACAGTATCGGCTGATATATGCTTTTTCCCCCACTAAAGCTTCTTCCTCCTCTGCTTCGCAGAGTGGAGACAGAGGGAATTCTGGTGATTCTGATTGCCCCAGATTGGCCTTGGTGCCCCTGGTATGCCTAACGGTGGATGTCCCTTGGCGACTGCCAATGCGAGAGGAAATTCTGTCGCAAGGTCCTATACTTCATCCTGCTTTACAGTCACTGGCTTTAACGTCATGGCTGTTGAAAGCAAGGTACTGAGGGACCGAGGCTTGTCGGACTCAGTCATTTCCACCATTCTGAGGGCACGGAAGTCATCTTCTCGGAAGATCTATCATCGCACGTGGAAGGCCTACATCTCTGTGTGAGGAGATGGAGTGGCGCCCACAGGCTTATTCGGTTTCCAGGATCCTGCTGTTTTTACAGCGTGGAGTGGATCAAAAACTTGCCCTAAGCACCATTAAGGGGCAGATTTCAGCCTTGGCTCTTTTCTTTCAACGACCCTTGGCTTCTCATCCCTGGTGAGTACGTTTGTACAGGGGGTTCGACATGTGGCCCCTCCGGTTCGTCCACCACTACCTCCTTGGGATTTGAATCTGGTGCTCTCGGTACTTCAGAAATATCTCTTTGAGAACACCAGAGAGATTCCCCTTTTGACACTCTCTCAGAAAGTTGCCTTTCTGGTGGCTATTACATGAGTCAGGAGGGTTTCTGGGTTGGTGGCCTTGTCTTGCAAGTCTCCCTACTTGATCCTCCACAAGGATAAAGCGGTGCTACGCCCGCAGCCTTCTTGTTTTGGCCTTTCATTTAAATGAGGACATTGTGCTTCCATCCCTGTGTCCTTGGCCGTCGCATCCCAAGAGGTTGCTCTACATTCTTTGGAAGTGGTCCGAGCTCTGCAAGTGTATCTCTCTGCTACGGCTCCATTTTGGACTCACTGTTTGTGTTGGTGACTGGTCCAAAGAAAGGCCTCATGGTCTCGTCGGCCACCATTTCTCGGTGGATCAGACAGATCGTGATTCAGGCTTATGCCCTACAGGGGCGAGCGCCTCTCTTTCCTCTTATGGCGCATTCGACCAGGGCAATAGGTGCCTCCTGGGCCTTCCGACATCAAGCGTCTGTCTCACAAGTGTGTAAGGCGGTGACCTGGTTGTCTGTTCACACCTTCACTAAATTCAAGGTTGATGTGCATGCATCTGCGGATGCTTGCTTTGGCCGCAAAGTTTTGCAGGCGGCTGTTTAAGGTTGCCACTCCTCCGTTGAGGAGCACTGTTTGTTTTTGGGTGGAAGTTGATTTTCTTGCTGTGCCCACCCCTCGTTTTTTGACACTGCTTGAGGCGTCCCTACTGTCAAGAATTAATGGAGCTGTGTCCGTCTATGAACGAAAGAGAAAATAGGATTTTTGTACTCACCGTAAAGTCCTTTTCTCTGAAGTTCATGGATGGACACAGCACCCACCCCCTCCTTTTATGTTTGCACTGCTACAGTACATGTTGCCGAGAATGTGTTTCTAGCACGACAGCATCGCGCTGATTCTCAGCGACATGGTGCCGACATCTCGCACTCGCTGGAATAGACAAAGCACATTCCAGCGAGCGCGTCATAGAAGCGACGGGGATCCGACTTGGATTCCCGCCAATTCTAGCTGCGGCATTTGGTATGCATTCCTGAGAGGGAGAACTCCACTCCAATTTTTAAATAAAAAACTGACATGGGTTCCCCCCCCAGGAGCATACCAGGCCCTTATGTCTGGTATGGGTTGTAAGGAGAACCCTCCCTACGCCGAAAAACCGACGTAGGGGGTCCCCCTACAATCCATACCAGACCCGTATCCAAAGCACGCTACCCGGCCGGCCAGGAAAGGAGTGGGGACGAGCGAGCGCCCCCCCCTCCTGAGCCGTACCAGGCCGCATGCCCTCAACATGGGGGGGTTGGGTGCTCTCGGGCAGGGGGGCGCACTGCGGGGCCCCCCACCCCAGAGCACCCTGTCCCCATGTTGATAAGGACAGGGCCTCTTCCCGACAACCCTGGCCGTTGGTTGTCGGGGTCTGCGGGCGAGGGGCTTATCGGAATCTGGGGGCCCCCTCAAATAAGGGGGCCCCCAGATACCGGCCCCCCACCCTAAGTGAATGGATATGGGGTGCATCGTACCCCTACCCATTCACCTGGAGGCAAAGTGTTAAAGTTAATAAACACGACACAGGGTTTTTAAAATAATTTATTTGTCTGCTCCGGGGGCCCCCCTGTCTTCTTTAGCTCTTTTAGCAGGGGGGCTGCTTCTTCCGCTCTCCGGGGGTCTCCTCCGCTCTCGGGGGGTCTTCTTCTATCTTCGCCGCTCTCCGGCGGTTGACTCGGCGCACCCCGGTTCTTCTCCCGCTGTCCGATGCTCCGGTACCTACGGGACTGTGAGGCCTATATAAGTCGGATGCAAACCGCGCACCTGTCATTGCAGCGAGAAGAGGCGTCGTGTCAACATCGGAAGAAGGGAGAAGAAAAGAAGACGTCACAGAACAGCGGGCTGGCCGCTTGCTAGTAATTGAGCTAACACACGAAGATAGCGGCGGCCAGCCCTGAAGGAGAAGGCACCGGACAGCGGGAGAAGAACCGGGGTTGCGCCGAGTCAACAGCGGTGAGCGGCGAAGATAGGAGAAGACCCCCCGGAGGGCAGAAGACCCCCCCGGAGAGCGGAAGAAGCCCCCCTGCTAAAAGAGCTAAAGAAGACAGGGGGGCCCCCCGGAGCAGACTAATAAATTATTTTAAAAACCCTGTGTCGTGTGTTTATTAACACTTTGCCTCCAGGTGAATGGGTAGGGGTACGATGCACCCCATATCCATTCACTTAGGGTGGGGGGCCGGTATCTGGGGGCCCCCTTATTTGAGGGGGCCCCCAGATTCCGATGACCCCCCCGCCCGCAGACCCCGACAACCAACGGCCAGGGTTGTCGGGAAGAGGCCCTGTCCTTATCAACATGGGGACAGGGTGCTCTGGGGTGGGGGGGCCCGCAGTGCGCCCCCCTGCCCCAGAGCACCCAACCCCCCCATGTTGAGGGCATGCGGCCTGGTACAGCTCAGGAGGGGGGGGGGGTGCTCGCTCGTCCCCACTCCTTTCCTGGCCAGCCGGGTAGCGTGCTTTGGATACGGGTCTGGTATGGATTGTAGGGGGACCCCCTACGTCAGTTTTTCGGCGTAGGGGGGGTCTCCTTACAACCCATACCAGACCCAAGGGCCTGGTATGCTTCTGGGGGGGGAACCCATGTCGGTTTTTTATTTAAAAATTGGCGTGGAGTTCTCCCTCTCAGAAATGTATACCAAATGCCGCAGCTAGAATTGGCGGGAATCCAAGTCGGATCTCCCGTCGCTTCTATGACGGCTTTGTCTCCATCGCGGCAAGCCAGCTCGGCGCTGGTTCCAGCGATGGGGCTCGTAGGTGGTCAATCTTGCAGAGAAAGGGAGCAAGATTGACACAATATCGCGGTCACCTACTGTATTTGACGAACTGAGCTGCTGACTGCAGGGTGAGGGGTTATAGCCAGAGGGACTGCCCCCTGGGCGGTACTGTTCAGCTTTGCTGTGTTACATGTTTTTAACTGTTTAACGTATCTGCCTAGTCCTCTCCTGATAGACAGAACATAACCCTACTATCAAGAATTAATGGAGCTGTGTCCGTCCATGAACTTCAGAGAAAAGGATTTTATGGTGAGTACAAAAATCCTATTTTTAAGGCTAACAATATTCCCCAATTTTTTTATATTATAGGGTGCCACAAGTGTAGGCTGAGTAAATTTAAGGCATGCAAGTTCATTTCTCATGGTCAAAATAACCCTTGCCAGCAGAGATGGACGTATTTTCCATATAAAACAGTTAATTTGCTGTAGCACCCAATTTGTCATGTAAGGGTTGAGGTGCCCTTGTGGTTTTCTCTATGTAGGTAAGATGGTGTGAGCCATGCGGATGTGCTTTGGCAAGCACCGTAGATTTATAGAACAAAAAATAGCACAGTGTTCCACGCCATTTTAAACATACACATGGGGGTAGTACAGATGGCTTGGAACTGTTTGGTATAGAATCTATATCCAATGTCAATTCCAGAAGGTGAAAGGTTTACCCGTTTTTATGTAAGCTGGAGTCCTTCTGGATATTTACTTTAAATAGTATGACACCTGAGGGGCTTAACGAGGAGTTAGAGATAGGTACCCTGATTTAAAAGTGTTACTTATAATGAGAAGTTGGGGTCCTTTAATCCAATTAATTAACTCTTTTATAATTAATTTTATATTAAAATGAATTGACTTCAAATGTATTATAGTTTGTAAACAATAATAATCTAATTTTTAAAAATGTATACACAATTAATACCATTATATTTGATTATGGATGAGTGTAAAAGATCAAATGGGCTTTCTTTAATGTGTTGTTTTTTTGTAAAATGTATTTTTTCTCAATGTGATTAATTTTAATATGAGTTGTACTGTTGACAATATTACTGCAATCATGATCTTAATTTTAATGTTCATGGCAGTGTATGTGATAATTTCATTAATTTTAAATTAATTTGCAAAGAATAATGTATTTTAGGGTGGCTTTCTGATTACCTTTCCTTTTTTAATATTACTGTTATGTGAACTCCATACTCCCGGCCTGGTTCCTTTAAGAATTTTTCCCAGGGAGGGGTTTTGGGTTGCATACAGGGCCGCCATCAGGGGGGTACAGGCATTAAACCTGTAAGGGGCCCAATGGTCTCCAGGGCCCCTTACAGGCCCGGCTGACCCCCTCCTGTTTGTATTTTTGCATTACACCTGTAAGGGACACAATGGTCCCCAGAGCCCCTTGCAGGCCTGGCTCCAGGTTCTCTGCTCCAGGGGGGCCCTGTCTAAAGCTGTGTAAGGGGCCCCAAAATTTGTGATGGCTGCCCTGGTTGCATATATAACGCAGTAACTGAGAGGAAGGGTGTGACCTGAAGGAGGCCGTGCCTCCGAAACATGTTGTCTTAGCAACCGCCTGTTAGGGGAGACGATCCACTTTGTGTTTGAAATGTTTCTACCCCACTTAAATGAATAATGATACGTAAAATAAGTGATTAAAACCGTTTGTCCATATAAGAATTAAAACGAATGATAACGGTGCAAAATGAGAAAACAATTACATTTATTTATACAGAAAATAAACTTGTATTAATCTGATATTAGTAACTATAACATAAATGATACCACCTTTAAAACAAAGATGTTACCGATGATACCCAATAATACAAATAGGTATATTGCTCTAATGGACACATCAGTATATCAGGGCATGTTGTAGGAAAGGAAAAGTTACAGAAAAGCTGGTAAATTTACAGAGAGTACTTCACCATGCTGCGGAGATCAGATCATCATGCCTAGAGACCTTCCTACATCTCCCCACCTATTTTATATGCCTTTTCCACCATTCAACAAATGAAACGGCTCTATTGGTTTAGAATTGTATCAAATTCTGATTGGCTGCACCTCAAGCCTCCTAAATTATCATGCTCAGCTCTCAAACTTCCGGTGCCTCTCCGTCTCTCTCGTAGGTCCCTTGATCTTAGCCTAATCAGTTCCGACATTAGCATTCACAGGACCCCTGGCGAGATGGAGCCTCACCATCTACTCAGGTTCTTTATAAAACAAAAGTATCCTGGGGGGCGGGGCCTGGACGGGACTCGAGATGGCCGCATGAGTTGAGAGCTCCGGCATACTGAGGACGAATAAAAGCTTTTTTGGGGACCTAACTTATATCTCCGAGCATGGGAAGGACACACAGGAGTACCTCGACCCCCCCCAGTGAACAACGGAGAACGGATCGCAACTCGGATCCAACATACCGGAGATGTTCCGGACCCGGGCCTTGACACACTCCGCAGAGCTCCTGTCCTCCCAGGCCTCCCAGACACCACAGGCCTTGTCTCCATCCCACCCAAGCAGGTCGGCGGCTCAAGTGGTCGGAGATACCAGAAGCGCAGCGCCCAGCCTTCTGGATCTGCAAAGAGACCTGCAATCGGTTGCGTTGGACATTAAACACACCCTGACGGCGGCCTTTTCCAATCTGAAAACCGATCTGCAGGCGATGGGGAGCCGCCTGAAAGACGTGGAGGAAGACACACAGCTCCAGGCCGCAGCAATAAGGCAAGTGCAGAAGACCTACGACATGCATCTCTCCCACATGTTTGACCTGCACAGACATGTGGAAGACCTCGATAATAGGGGCCGCAGACACAATATTAGGGTGCGGGGTCTCCCTGAGGGAATCGACCAGGCCTCAATGCCCTTGGCGGTGTGCGCCATTTTTAATGACCTGCTCGAGCGGCCTGCTGATGCACCCATCGAGATGGAAAGGATCCATCGTGCCCTGAGACCCCCACCCAGGGACTCGGAACCACCCAGAGATATAGTGTGCTGTATAGTGAACTTTCCCCTGAAAGAAGAGATTCTTAAGAGAGCCAGAACCCGGGGACGTATTTTACACAATGGCGCAAACATAAAGCTGTTCCAGGACTTGTCCCAGATTACTTTGCAAACTAGGCGCCCCCTGCTGGATACTCTCCGGGCGCGGAATATTCAATACCGGTGGAAGTTTCCATTCTGCCTGTCTGCAACCACCAGAGGGCGCACCGCTCTCCTACGTACACCGGAAGACCTTCCTGCCTTCTGTGAACAACTCGACATACCGCCCATTGACATCCCAGAATGGTACGCATTCTATTTCTCGACGGATCCGTGGAAACCAGTCTCGCACGCTTCATCACTCAAGGAACAGCGCCAGAGATCCAGACGCCGCAGATTGGACCCTTCATCCCCTGGTGACCGTCCATCCCGCCGCGACTTCCATGCTCACCCTCTGGGTCACGCTGACACCCCGCGGAGGGGTAATCGGGACATGTGAGCACGTCAGTGTTCTTTTGCCTGGGAGGCTTTGGCCTAGCTCAGCTCACGCGGGTCTTAAGTTACTCTAGTATGCCATTGGAAGTGAATCCAAATATGACCTCGCCGTCACCCAGGCGAAAACGTAGCACCAGATATCCCGCTACCCGAGCGATGCTGTTACACAGGGAAACCTGCTCTGATCTACCCGGCATGCTCCCTGAACTCGGTGCTTCCGAGCACTGATAGGAAAGACTGCTCACTGATCCCTGGTCCTTTTGACTACTTGTTTTGCCCCATGACAACTCCGCTTGGACTCTATGCCTGTCCCCCCCTGGCGGTTAGCTTTAGGCCTTTACTGCCTTGAATACAAACCCCAGGAGAGGCCTCACCCACCCCCATGCCTACCTACCAAGCCCTGAGGCTAGTTAAAGACTGGGACTGAGAACATTTTTGTTAACACTGTCATAGTGCCTTTTAATCATACTCCTTATTTTCAGGAAATGTTATGTTCTCAAGCACGGTAACCTGATCTACGATTCCATGGCTGAGCTGAACCAAGTTGCAGTGATTCAGGTTTCTAGTTTATGTGATGTATGTTAATGTTATGCCTACGCTGATGCAAAAGTTGCTTACCACCTCACAGCTAGGTCCACGAGTTTAACCCCCACACCGGGACCGCTGAGGGACCTCCCCACACACCAAGTCTGTTGTGCCCCTCTTAGGCTTCCCTTAACTCTCTTGACCCCATATGGTTTCCAAATTGCCCTGCACTGTTTTTCTACTGTT